>NW_023416850.1:0-178988 GCF_012460135.2 Molothrus ater | reverse complement strand
CAAAAATGGTCTCTGTCAGCAAAGTGAAGTGGAGACAGATCATTTGTTCACGTGCAACAGCACGGATTGGTGCCTCCAGCCTGAGAGCTGGAACTCAGGAACTTGGGCAACTGTGCTTTGAGATGCAACCGCAGCCAGAGAATGGGGGTGACAGCTTGGGGAGGAAGCTGGCCCAGCAATGGCATTGCACACAGGCTGTGCAGGAGGCACTATCAGCACGAAAGCCCTAATAATGCCACAGAAACCCCCATAGTTATACACATTTATTGGACGCTGGTTGCTCTGCATGTATGTCGACACTTCTGCCTTTATAACCTTTTGGAAATGGTCAGAGCTAGCAGGATTCAGCCAGCATCAGGAGCTGACGCAGCCTGGGAACGTGCTGATTTACAGAGGCTTCTGGCTTCCCAGGTGAAGCCAAGGCAAGCCCTGCTGCTGCTGCTGCTGCCGCTGCTGCTGCTGCTGCTGCTGCTGCAGCTGTGCGAGACAGCTCCGGCAGAACAGGGATGGCACCACTGTGCCGCGGGCTGTTTCTCCTTCCAGAGCTGGGCGGTGCTTTTGAGGCAGGAATGACAGCTGGTGGGAGAAGGAAGACGCCTTTTCCTGCGCAAGCACTTATGGACGCACTAGGGCCACCTTCAGGGAGACTGTCGGCCCGCAGCAAGTAAAGCAGAGGGACACAGCTGGAAAATGCTTCCTTTCGAGCCTTCTTCTGTCTTGGAAAAGAAGGGAGACACGTGACAGGAGGAGCAGCAGGGGCCGGTCCCTCCTCCTTGCCTGCAGTGAGGGGCGGCTGCCGCTGGGCGGCGCCATGAAAAGGGAGCGCCCCTGCGCGGGGCGGGCGGGGCGGGGCAGCCGCCAGGGGGCGCCCGGGGCGGGCCGGGGCCCCTCTGTGAGGGAGGAGAGCCTCGGGCAGCTGCGCAGCCACCAACGGGACTGTCCGTCCGCAAGGCACAGCGCCAGGGCAAAGCTTCGCTTCAGCGCACGCTGACCGGCAAGGGAACCTTCCCATGGAGTGCAGGATTTAGCTGTTTTCATTCCATCCAGTCCTGTGCTGAGCTAGCAGGCCACAAAGCCTCCTCAAGCACAGGTGCCTCCTCTCCAGGCTTCCTGCACTTCCTTTGCTGACAGGGTCCACTCAGGCACCCTGGGAGCAGGCTCAGCTGATGTTACAAAGCAATGCTGTCCAAAAGAAAAAAAGGCAAAAGCCAAACCAGAAGGGAACTATTCGTTCCCAGGCTGAATTCCTCACAGGCGGAGGCAGGATTCCTCTGCTTCCCAGAAAGATGCAGAAACAGGACACGAGGACACTACGTGCCCCTTACCTTCATGTCTGGGACCTTGCTATTGCAGGCCAGCATGGCTCACAATCGTATTCACTCCTTTACCCAGGTGTCTTCAGCTTGTTTCCCCTGAGAGCAGCCTGAGAATGCTGCTTGCTGTCACAGGGCTTTGTTCCTGCCAGGAAACGCCACAGACTCACTTAGCTTCCTCCTTTCTAACACATGGCCCGGGTTAGCTGCCAAGAGGATGAGCAGTATAAGCAGTTCCTCAGCAAATGCCAATCCCTGTAAGAAATGCTGATTCCAGTGGGAATTAGGCTCAAGTACTGCTCTCAAGATCACTGCAGTTCAGGATTTCAGCAGCAAGACAAGAGCAGGCAGCTTGGCAGGCCTCCACCATCTCCAGCACTCACCTGCCTTCCAAATTCCTCTGCTTCCTGTAGCCATTGGCTGAACTCCTGCTCTTGACTTGCGGCCTTCGCCTGTTACCCGTGAGGCTGGCGCCTGAGGCACGTTCTGAGGAGGTCTAGAACGAAATGACGGAGGAGAATTCCACAGAACCTGCACTTGGGATAGTCTGCCCCATTTGGTGCTTGCAGCTGTCCTCGGTAGATGTGGAGTTTGGGGTTCAGTGAGCTGTGCAGCCCAGAAAAGAAAAGACTAAGTTAGCTGAGGAAAACCAGGATCAATTGACTCAGCTCCTGCAGGCCAGAAATGAGAGTGCAGCAAATGACTGAAAAATGCAGTACTGTGCAGCAGGTATCCAAAATGGACATGACAGAGATTTCAAACCCACATCCACGGAGGAATCTGAACTTGCAGGTTTCCCACAAGCCAAAGGAAGTGGGATTTTGCAAAGGCACCACGAGCTCAGTGTTGGATAGAGAACTTTTTCCAGAGAAGGGCTGACTTGGGAGCTGGTGGAAGTGGAGAGAGCGGGCAAATGCGCCCATGGGTGCAGCCCCAATGTGAGGGCTGCTCCAAGGGCACCGATTGCCATGCACGGGACATGGGCACTGCCCCATGCAGAGGACGTGTCCCTGCCATATTGACAACACAAACGCTGCTCCAGTGTCCTGTAAACACATATGGGTGGTTTGTTAGTCAGCATTTTTCCCCAGTAGAAAGTCGTTCTTCCTTCAGTGAGCCCTAGGATGTGCTGGTTGATGTTAGTCCATGCAGGAAATGGGCAGGAATGACAGGCATTCCAATTTAGGGAGCTAGTTTTAGTCAGAAGCACTGGTGGCCAAAGTACAGGGGGTGTGGGCTTGGTGCCTGTTCTGTGTTACTCTTGGATCCTTTGAGCTATGGGTTATGCACTGCAAGCAGGTTTTGTGCTGCTTTGGGACAGTGTGCGCCCTGTCAAAGGAGTCCTTTGTGTCGCCTGATGTTGTAAAATCTGTGGACAAATGCAGGCATCCTTTTTTCCATCCTCTCTGATTGTAGGGTTTTCAGATATGTGCAGGTGTCTTTTATTTTTGCCTTCTTCTTCTACAGTTGGCCGATTGCTGCGGGTGTCCCCTTTTTCCCCTTTTCCTTGCACAGTCTGGGGACTTGTGCAAGTGGGTTCTTGTTCCATTTTGTTTCCTGGCCTGCAGACTCGAGCAGCGAGCAGATGATCAAATGATGGAGTGAATCCACAGAGCAGTTGGCAGGGCTTTCTTGTTGGTGTTATCGCACAAAGTTTTTAATGGTGCGATGGGTAAGTAGAAGTTTTCTGCTGGGGCAGCATATTGAAACCAAAATGGCATAAAGATGCCAAATGTTTGGTAAAGCTCCTGCCAAAAGCTTCAGGTAAAAAGGGGGTGTCTTTGCCCAGCACGGTGTGTGCAGGCATCCTTTTTGTTCTCTGCAATTGTAGAGTCTGCAGACACATGCAGGCCTCCCTTTTTCTTCCTTTCTTCTTGTACAGTCTGGGGATTTATGCAGGTGTCCCTTTTTTTCCCCCTGTTTTGCTGTACAGTCTGAGAACTAGTGTAGGTGTCCTTCCGTTCTCCTTTTTTTGCACAGCCTGCAAAGTCATGCAAGCGTCTTTATTTTTCCATTTGAGTTGCATCTAAGTCTGGGACTTGTGCAAGGGTCCATTTTTTTCCTCTTTTCACTGCACACTCTGGGCATTCTTGCAAGTGGGTGATTTTTCCCTTTTTGTTTCATGGTCTGCAGATTGGAGCAGCATTGCTCAAATGATTAAGTCCATGGAGGAGTCGGCAGCGCTTTCCCCGGACCGAGCTCCGCAGCTGGACAGAGCAGCCGCCCACCCCGAGCTGCCGGTGCCCCGTTCAGATGGGGAAGCCCGGCCCAGGGCACTTGGGGAGCCGTAGGGGGGTGCCGGGGACCGTTCCCAGCCCCGGCCCGAACGCTGACAGCCGCGTCTCACCCGCAGGGAAAGCGCAGGAGGCCCTGCAAGAGCGATTCCGCTGGGTTCGCTGCTGCTGCTGCTGCTGCACAGCGGCTTCGGCACCGTCTCCTCGGGGACGTGGACAGCGGACGGTACCCGGGTGGGTGGAGGGGATGGCGGGGGGCAGAGGAGATGGAGGGCGGGCTCTGCAGGCCGGGATCCGAGCTCAGCCCGCTGCTCCCCTTGGCTCGCAGGTGGCCATCAAAAGTGTGCCGCGGGATCGCATCCGTCATTAGGGCGAGCTGGTGAGTGACCGGGGCCAGCGGCAGAACCCGGCACAAGACAGGAAGGCACAAGACAAGGCAGGAAGCCCAGGCCCGGCAGAGTGGAAGCCGCCAGGACGCCTGGAGGGAGAGCGGCGTGAGCTCAGTGGAGGGCTCAGAGCATCCTGAGCTGGGTGAGGGCTTCCAGACCCCTGGCACGGCATCAGCCTCACTGACAGCTTTGTGGTCTTCTTGCAGCCCGACGGAACCCACGTACCCAGGGAGATGGAGCTGCTGGACAAAGTGTCCACTGGGTTCCATGGTGTTGTTCAGCTCTTGGATTGATGTGAGCTCCCTAAGAACTTCTTGTTGGTGATGGAGTGCCCTGAGCAGTCGCAGGACCTCTTTGATTTCATTCTGGCATGGGGGCTCCGTGTTGGAGGAGGTGGTGCAGGGGCTGTTCCTCCAGGTGCTGAGACTGTGCAAGACTGCAGGAGCTGTAGGGTCCTGCTGCAGATATCAAACCAGAGAGCATCCTCCGTGACCTGGCCACTGGTGAGGCAAAACTGATGGATTTGCCTGTGGCACCTACCTCCAAGACACAGTCTGCCCACACTTTGCAGCTGAGCCCACCCAGGGCTATGCTCCCGGTGGGTCCCGGGATCTCATGGCCCCAGCTGGCTGTGGCGCCGGGGATTCCCCCGTTTGCTGCCGGTCGGGGGCACACCTATGAGCCACAGAGATCTGCCTGTACGAGACAGAAGGAAAGATCAGAAGAATCATTCCACCTTCTCTCACTGCTAAACCACTTCTTCTCTTCCTCATAAAGACAACATGCAGTTTTTCTGTGCATCAGTGGCAGCTTATCACACCTGCAGAGCTGAGAGGCTTTTTCCCCTGCTGCTGTGCTATGGGCAGATTTACCAAACAAGCAGCATTACCAAACATGGAGATACACAGAGGGACCACAAGCAATTGACTTTGTCCCACTTAACCTCAAAGGTCACCACTCTCACAGACACAGATGGAAGAGACTCGCGCACTCCGGTTTGCTCTGTTGACGCATGTTTCAGTGTGATGCCATTCCTGTTTCACCTATCCCAACCCCCCAGGTGTGCCAACCTCTGCTTTCCCCTCCCCCTGTCCCCAGGCTTAAAAGGAGACAGGACCATGCAGTCTGGATTCTGTTGGGAGCTGTTACAAGATTCAGAGGTCTATCATCCTGGAATAAAACTCTGGATGAAAACTCTTTGATAGAATCCTCTCCTTTTTCTCTTCACCGTCGCCTGAACCTTTTCCACCAGAGGTAAACTGAGTTTCTGCTAAGCCTGGATTTGTTCCGAGTGCCTAGCTGCAGCATCCAGCCGGCAAAGGTATCTCTGAGGTGAAACAGCACAGCTGCCACCTTTGGCCCAGCAGCAAGGTCAGACGAGGCCAGGCACGTCCCACCCGGAAATATTGGGATTAATATATCCATAGACGCAAAACTTGCCAGCAGGGCTTTCTCTGATGATGAAGAATAACAACAAGGGACAGTTTCCTCACAGCCGTGCAGCCCAAAGATCTGCAGGGCACCATCAGCACCTGGCTTCATAAGTGACCCGTTCTGTGGGGACGGAAACCAACTACCAAATCCTCGCTGACTTCAGCGGCAGCAGCAGCAGCAGTGCCTGCATCTGATCCCTAGGTCTGGGGCTGGCTGGACAAAGGACACACGCGGCACATTGTCCCTGAAGAATGTGACTTTAGGAACAACCGCTTACCACTGTCTCCTGTTGTTTGCGCTAGGGTCACACCAGCCTGAGGCACTGGGCAGCCCTTGGTGCCACCTGGGACTGCAGATGACAGGCCCTGGTCTCCAGGACCAAACAGGGGGGAACTCACTCTCCAGACAGAGCTTGCAGAATGAAAAGGCTGCCGTGAGCAGCTATTGGGGTGCACGAGACAGAGAATACTTTGGACCTTGTTAGCATTTGAGAACAATAGATAAAATTCCTCAGCAGAAGCAAACAGAACTTTGAAAATTAGATCTAGATAGTCAGAAGGCTTAATTAGATAGGTTTACCAGAAAAAGAAAATCTTATTAAACAATGCAAGCAAGAGATGTTGTTATATGCATAAGTTTGTGTATGTGACTTCAACCTAATCATTGTAGTACACATTACTAGTCTCCCTAAAATAGTATATAAGTACTTGTATCCCACAATGAAATTGGATTCTGATCACTGATTCAGTCTCCCCATCTCTCTCCATTGCCGACATTCGGTGCCCCAAGTGAGGAAGAAAACCCGGCCTGACTGGCGGCCCGTTGGTGAGGCCCTGGAACTGATCGTGACGGTGAGAGAACCGCGTTTGGCCCGCAATCCCTGTCTGCTGCAACTTGACAGGTGAGCCAGGGGATCTAAAGGAA
The DNA here is from genome assembly GCF_012460135.2 of Molothrus ater. NCBI lineage: Eukaryota > Metazoa > Chordata > Aves > Passeriformes > Icteridae > Molothrus > Molothrus ater. Next base: position 172,694 of record NW_023416850.1, on the reverse strand, counting down.
TGGGAAAGGAAATGTCCAAAGAGAGAGACGTCTATGAAACCATCCTTGCCCTTCTGGACAGGCGTGGCTCCCCCCATCCCCAAAGCATGACCTTAAGTCACTTCTACGATGGGTGTCACGCATGGTCCCCAACACTACCCCTTCTTCCGTATTTACTCCCCACTTCTGGGACAAGGTCGGTATAAAGCTCTATGACCTTGCTATGCTGCCTGTCCACGAGCCAGAGCTCCGAATGCTTCCTGCTTGGAAGGCGGTCATGGACGCAATTAAAAACTGGGAGGGTGCAGGAAGACTGCGAGGCTACAGATTATGAGGCTACCCTGAGACGGCCCCGGCAACTGCGCCGGATCAAAACCTGCCCAGATCCTGCTCCCATCCTCCGTCCGCACGCCCTCCCCAGCGAGTGCCAGGGATAGAGCCCGGTCGCCACCCCCAGTCTCACCGCCACACCGCCAGCCATCCCAGAGGTGCCAGGCTCTTATGGCTTATGCGACAGACACTGACTCTAGCAGTGAAGCGGAGCTGGACTCTTTCAACCCTGACCCTGGAAAAGATGCGAGCTTACTCCCTTCAGATACGCGTAACAATTGGTTATGGATAAAAAGGAAAGCCCTTAAGGACAGAGACTTTGACACTGCTGCAGAAATCTTTGTGGCCCCCGTGCAATTCACCCTGAGGGGGGAAAATCCACAATGGAGCCCCTAGATCATTCGGAAATTAAGGAACTGCACCGTACGTACCGCTGCAGAATGGGCTGGGGTCCCCTACTTCAGTAAGTTGTTAAGAGCAACCTTTACTATTCACCTCATGACTCCTCATGATGGTAAATTTTTTGCACATCTGTTACTCACACACCAACACAATATGCTATATTTATGCCGCAATGGAAAAAAGGACTGGAAAATTTAATTGCAACGTATGCAGGGCATGCAAGCCAAGCCCTGGCTGCCTTAACTATTGACCACCTTGTGGGGGACGGGGCGCATACCAGCCCTAATGGCCAAGGCACCTTACAGAGAGAAGCCCTACAGGATATTAGGGCAGCTCACCTGGCATTCCTTAAGGTTCCTGATGCCAAAACTCCGCAACAGTTCCTTCATGAATATCAAACAAGGTCCACAGAGCCTTACTTGCAGTTTGTGGACAAATTGACACAAACATTGGAGAGACAAATCAATAGCGAGCAAGCCAGGGAGATTATACTCCTCAAAACTGGCCGTCGAGAACACTAACCTGGACTGTAAGCAGCTTTTAAAATCTTTACCCCCTGAACCTGAACCCACTTTACTCCAAATGATACAAGCGTGCAACCGCTTGGGGACATTACAACACACCACAGCAGTCACAAATCAAGCTGTGGGGCAAGGCATAGTGGATGCTTTTGCCACCATGAAATTAACCCCTGGGAAACAGCTGGCTTGTTTTGGCTGCGGGAATGTGGACATATCCGCAGAGACTGCCAAAGAACGCAGAAACCTAAAGCTCCGGGTGTATGCCCTTGCTGCTGGAAAGGCCCTCCCCTTGCTAATAGATGTCGCTCCAAGTTCCACCAGAATGGCCAGCCTTTGCAGGGAAACTTCTCTCGCCGGGCGGGAACGGCGACGCCCGAGGACACAAATTCCGCAGCCGACGCAGCAGCTGGGAGCAACCGTGAACTTCCAATCGGCCCTGCCCCCGCCCGCTGAGCAACTGTGGGTGACTCACAACCAGCCACCCCAGGCAGCGCAGGAACGGACCTGGCAACCTCCGACACAGTAACATTGCTTGATTCATCTGTCCATTTGCTTCCCACAGGAGTTTTCAGACCGTCAGGATAGAATATGCACACTTTGATTATAGGCAGATCTTCCACCTCGATAACGATAACAGGGTTGTTTGTTCTCCCTGGGGCTATAGACTCTGATTCCCTTGGGGAAATAAAGATCATGGCTTGGACCCCCCCCATCCATCCTGTGTAGGAGCAATATAGCTCAACTTATAGCCTTTCCTGCAGCACCCCTGCCTGCACCCCTGGTAGCTGAATAAAGGGAGGGGCGTTTCGGTTCTACAGGGGTCCCACAGATTTTATGGACACAATGTATTACCTCTGAGCGTCCAACATGCCAATGCAAAGTGACTCTGAAAGGTAAAGACATAGTCCTGGCAGGACTCATTGATACAGGAGCCAATGTGATTGTTATCTCAAAAAGCCAATACCCGGTGAGTAGCCACTGATGGCTGTGCCTCAGATACTTTAGGGCGTGGGTGGGAACCATTAAAGTGAGCAGAGCCAACACTTAGTGCAGATAGCAGGGCCTGATAAGCAGATAGCCACAGTAAAACCTTTGGTGCTTTCTGTTCCTCTGGTTTTGTGGGGAAGGGATGTCTTAACACAGTGGGGGATTTTTATGCATTCAAATTTTCATATAGGGGTTATTGAGATGTGGGAGGACACCCCCAAACTGACTTGGAAGACTTCTGATCCTGTGTGGGTGAACCAGTGGCTCCTGTCATTAGACAAACTGTGCATATTACAAGAACTTGTACAAATACAGCTGGAAAACGGACATATGGTCCCGTCTAATAGCACTTGGAATTCCCCTGTGTTTGTGATTAGAAAGCGATTTGGGGGGTGGAGGCTGTTGCATGACTCGCGGAAAATAAATGAAGTAATAGAAGAAATGGGAGCCCTCCAGCCGGGGGTCCCTTCCCCTCCCATGATCCCCAGAAACTGGCATTTGGCAGTGATTGATTTAAAAACTTGTTTCTTTGATATTCCACTGCATCCAGACGATACGCCAAAATTCATCTTTTCTGTGCCAACCATTAATATGCAGGAGCCACTAATTCGATATCATTGGACAGTATTACTGCAAGGCGTGCGCAACAGCCCCACTATTTGCCAACGTTATGTTACAAGGACCCTATGTCCGATCTGGGAACGTATGCCCGATGTTCTGTTGTACATTACATGGATGATATTTTGATCTCTGCAGAAACTGTGATTGGAATTGAAGAAGCTGTGCTGACTGTCAGCCAGGCTGTCACATTGCCAGGTCTGACCATTGCTTCTGAAAAGGTTAAAAAGACCTGTTATAAATGATCAAATCGGTAGCCAAATTTATGAAAAATTTAACAAAGAGTTATGAGATCAATAACAAAAATAGAAATTTCAAAAAAAAAGAAAAATTACCACAGCCAAGACAGCGTCAGTCCCGGGAACAGCGCTGGGTGACCTAGGGTTCCGGCTGACAGAGAGACAGCGTTTCCCCAGAGGTACACCCCGAGTGCTTCCTGTGGCCAGCTTATATACAGTTTATTCTGCCTGGGGCAGGGATGACCACATATTTCTTTGTGTTCCTTCTTAGGTATAGTTGAATCCATACAGATGTAGAAACAGACAAAGGCGAGCTCAGAGATGCAGAGGAACGTCTGAGTGTCCAGGCAGAAGATGCATTCACATGTACTAGTTTCTGAGTACCGCGATGAAGTAATGTCCAGGTGTATGTCTTGTGAGCTCCTCGAGACATTCCATTCTGGGAAGGTCCTGAGCGGAAATCGCCCATAACAGCCAGGGACCGTTCCATTCATACGCTAACAGACCTGATATTATCTTACTGCTGTCCGGGACCTGGTTAAAATAAGAATAAACTCTCTTCCTAGCCAGAGTGGTCAGAAACATAACTTTTGATCTTTCCAATATTTTATACACATATAGATATCTACTTCTATAGCATGAATTATCTCTACCATATACTACAGACCCGTATTTCCCCATGGAAATATCTGGGCTGGCGCATTGGAACACACTCAATTTCGGCACAACCTTTGCAAATTTTAGCTGAAATCAAAACTCTGCACGATGCACAAAAATTACTAGGGACTATAAACTGGGTTCATCCCTTGCTTGGAATTTCAAATGCAGAATTGGAGCCATTGTTTGCCCAGCTAAAGAGAGAGCCTGACCTCTTACCACCTAGACATTTGGACACAAAGGCACAAGCTGTGCTTCAAAAGGTAGCTGATGCTATCTCACAGAGACAGTCAGCTTGCTGGGCTCCAGAGTTACCACTTTGGCTAATATTCTAAACCCTGACAGGCAAGCACGTGCCTTGATATTTCAGTGGGACTCAGAAAAACCAGACCATCTCTTAATTATTGAATGGGTCTTTTTGCCAAACAATACGCCCAAGACTATTTCCATGCAAGATGAACTTATGGCCTTGTTAATTGTCAAAGCTCGTCAAAGACTAACCTCCTTGGCTGGAAGGGATTTTGACCGCATCTTTTTACCTCTTACAATGTTCTATTTGGACTGGTTGCTACAGAAATCTGAGAAATTGCAAATTGCTTTAGCAGATTACCCAGGGCAGATATCTATCCATCCACCTAGGCACAAGATGTTAAGCTGTTCTTTTAACTTGGTCCCAAAGCCACGGAGAAGTGAGACTCCTTTGCAAGCTATGACAATATTCACGGATGGTTCTGGGAAAACCCATAAATCAGTGATTGTGTGGAGGGATTCTGATACCGGAACCTGGCAATCTGATATTGCTGTTTTTGAAGGGTCTCCACAAATTGTAGAATTAGCTGCTGTAGTCAGAGTGTTTCAGAAATTCAGCTCACCTTTTAACCTAATAACAGACCCTGCCTATGTAGCCGAAATTGTGCCTAGAGCAGAAGCCTCTGTCTTAAAACAAGTTAGAAATGATGTTCTTTTTTACTGGTTGAAACTACTAGTTTTTCTTTTGGATCAAAGGGCTGCTCCTTACTTTGTTATGCATATAAGGTCGCATTCCAATTTGCCTGGGTTTCTTACAGAAGGCAACACCCAGGCAGACTTGTTAACCTTCTTGGTGCAACATGTTTTACCAAACAAAATAGAGCCCGCTCAGGTAAATCACTCATTTTTTCACCAGAACGCTGGGGCTTTAGTAAGGCTTTTTGAGCTTACTCCAGAACAAGCTTCTGGTATCATTGCTACGTGTCCTGATTGTCAGCATTGCTCTCTTCCTCATGCACAGGGGTCAACCTGAGAGGCTTACAGAGCCTACAAATTTGGCAAACAGACGTGACACACTTTCCTGAATTTGGTCGTTTGAAATTTGTGCATGCTTCCATTGATACCTTTTCAGGTGCTCTGTTTGCCTCAGCCCACACAGGAGAAACAGCACAGAACACTTGTCATCATTTCACTGCTGCCTTTGCCACATTAGGAATTCCGCAACAGATTAAGACAGATAATGGCCCCGCATACATTTCCCATAAAGTTGCAAATTTTTTCTCTTTATGGGGAATTACCCACAAGACAGGCATGCCCCACTCACCCAGCAGGCAGGCCATTATAGAGCAAGCCCATGGCTCCCTCAAGCATCTCCTGGCCCAACAGAAGGCAGGAGCCAGAGATACACCTGCTGAAAGGCTACAGGAAGCCCTATATGTTTTTAATTTTTTTAACTGTTCCATGATGGATTTAAATCCCCCTATGACTAGGCATTTTGCATCATCCACATCTCTTTCCTGCAAGGAAAAACCACTGGTACTGATCCGTGACCTAGAATCTGGCAAAATCCTTGGCCCCTACCCTTTGGTCACATGGCGGGGGGGAGGAGGGGGGGTTTGCTTGTGTTTCCACAGAAAAGGGACCTCGTTGGATCCCTGCAAGAAATGTGAAACCATTCTGGGAACCTCTAACAGCACCTGACAGAGACCAGGCCGCTACCCAACTCTCAGAAGAGGAGGGGGAGGAGGAACCACACAGAGACTGCAGCTCATGACCAACATCTTCTGTCCCACCTGCAAAGGAAACTGTGGACCTTGGGTTTTATGTCAATGTAAAAAGTGTGGAGATCGGTGGTATCACGGAGCCCTTTTGGCAAAAGCATGGTGTGCATCATGTTATGACGTGGAGTTACAAATAAAGTATAAAGCCACTGAATTTTTAATTGTAGTAGGCCACAAGGAAAGGGATAGCCCTCGCCTCCCTATTCTCAGGAGGGAAGTTTTGAGGGAAGCTGAAAATAGCCATCTTTGCAAAGTAGAGTGCAAATAAAAAAATTTAGTGCCTTATATCTGGCCAGTCCCTGAACAAGCTTGGGAGAGGACAAAAAGGGAATGTGCTAAAAGATATGCTTGGAAATTAAAATCAAAAAAAGGGGGTTTTTGCTGCAACATAGAATGGAGTTAAAATGGATGCTCTGCTTATGCTTGTTAGCACTGCTTCGTTTTATTAACGCAGCTTGGCCTGTTGACCAACCCAAAACAAATGTTTGGATAACTCTAGCCAATGCAACAAAACAAGATACCCTATGCTTGGCCACTGCATCCCCAGAAAATCCATTTTCAACCTGTCTAGTCAGCCTTGCCATTAGACAATTGGCCAATACCAAAAAATACTGAAAGTGTGGTGCAGAGTTCAAATGCTGTTGATGCATGGGATCAGTGGACCCCCTACCTTCCTGAAGCACCCTTGGAGCCCCAAGAATTAGAGCTCCTGGGTCCTGTAAAAATGGATTTTTGTGTTGATTTTAAATACACAGGAAGAAATCAGTCTAAAGCTTGGGATGTTTCTCCCTATCACCTTGTATATAAGAATCAAACCTTTTGGTGTAATTACAATTCTGGCAGCCCTTCTAAATCTAGCAATGCCCCCCTAAGGCTGCCATCAGGAATGTTTTTGGTCTGTGGAGATCAGGCCTGGGCTGCTATCCCTTCGCACGTACAAGGAGGTTCCTGTAGTCTGGGACGATTGACTGTGCTAACACCTAACACATCCATGATTTTACAGCACAAATATCCCCACAGAATAAGGTGCAGTTTACATGCATTTGATAAATACTGCAATGATGAAGTGTCTCTGTGGTCTGAGACCCAAATGAATTTGGCCTACTTACTTTTGCCAAAATTGGCTGCAAAAAAGGCCTTAATCCGATTAAATGAGATGGCTTGCTGGCTGGCAAAACAGACAAATGCCACTAGCTCTGCTTTGTCAAACCTATTAATGGATGTGTGTAGTATAAGGCATGCTACTTTGCAAAACAGAGCTGCAATAGATTTTTTTGCTCCTAGCACAAGGTCATGGCTGCGAAGATTTTGATAGAATGTGTTGCATGAAGCTTTCTGATCACTTGGAATCTATCCATAAAAGCAAACAACAGATGAAGGATAGTGTGTTTAAACTATGAGTAGAATCTGGATTTTGGCTAGATAACCTGTTTAGTGGCTGGGGTTTAGCTCCCTGGCTAAAGGATTTCTTTAGGATAGGTATGCATGTGGTGATTTTGATAATAATTATATGAATCCTGATACCTTGCTTGCTTCAATGTGTGCAGAGATTAATTAATAAGACCATTAAAGGAATGGTTTTGGTTGACACAGAAGGGGGAGATATTGGGGTGCACGAGACAGAGAGTACTTTGGACCTTATTGGCATAAGAGAATTGATAGATAAAATGCCTTGGCAAAAGCAAACGGAACTTTGAAAATTAGATCTAGATAGCAAGAAGATTTAATGAGACAAGTTTACCAGAAAAAGAAAACCCTATAGAACAATGCAAGGAAGAGATGCTGCTATATGCATAAGTTTGTGTATGTGATTTTAACCTAATTATTGTGGTACACCTTACTAGTCTCCCTAAAATAGTATATAAGTGCTTGTATCCCACAATAACATCGGATTCTGATCACTGAGTCAGCCTCCCTGTCTTTCTCCATTGCTGACAGTGGGACAGATGTTTGCCCAAGCTCCGTGATCCCTGTAAGATTCCGTGCAGAAATTTGGATAGCCACATCCCAGTACAAATGAGATGCAGTCATTCCCTTCTCTGTCAAAATCTTGAGGCAGACGCAGGAGGCATCTTGAAAGTGGAACAAAATCCTGCTGGGAGGGGGAAAAAAGTGCATGCAACTCCTCTGCAAATCAACTCTGTTCACCTCATGAGCCTTGGCTTAGCTTGCTTTCCTGGTGACTCAGCGCAGACATGTCCTCTGATGGTGGACAGCACAGTGCCTTGAAAGGAGCTTTACCTGGGCTCTTCCCACTTCGAATGCTGAGGGAGGCATCTGAAAATCTATGCAATTGCTGAAGGGCCCAGAACTACCTTGAAATTCTCTTGCTGAAACACTGCACTTGTTACCCAGAAGAGTTCCCTCCATTTGAAAGTCTCTCATTTTCCCCATTTCCAAGTCAGCTCACAGCAACCAGCCACGTGTAGGGCTTAGAGAAGGAAGCATGGCACCTTAGCATGGAAAGCCCAGTGTGGGCCCTCAGGGCAGAGCACTTTGGTGCCCCAAAGGTTTAAGAGAGGCCACTGTTAGGAGGATGTCCCATCTCAGCCCTCCTTTACTCTTCTATACCAAGTGATTGCCAGCAAGGGGGGACAAGCAGGGCCTGGTCCCTCCTCCTGCCCTGCTCTGAACTGCAGCTGGCACTGTGGGGCACCAGGGCACAGGGGAATAACATCTCTGCAAGGCAGGTAGGGCGGTGTGGGGCAGCTGTCAGGGGGTGCGTGGGGCAGGGCGGGGGAGGGCCCCTCTGCCAAGGGGGAGGGCCTTGGGCCGCCTGGAAGCAGCGCAAAGCCAGGAATGGGACAGCCTGTCGGGAGCACACAGCTTCCAAGGCACTGAGCAGCTTAGGCATGCCGTGACACAGGAGGGAACATTCCAGGGCTCTGGAGGCTTTGGAGTTTGTATTGCCAGTCCTGCTAAAACCAAGGGCTCCATCAGAGCATCTTCTTGAGACATAAACTTCAAGGAATTTAGGGATTTTAGAGGGGCTGAGGTTTTAGCTAGAGATAAGGTTTATTAGAGTTAATTAAAATAAATGGGTAGGTCTTGATGAAGTTAAGAGTTAGTAGTTAACTAGTAATTGAGGCAGGGAATGGGAGTTCTACCAAGGGTTCATTTGTCATATTTGCATTGAAATGGTAGAAAGGTCAGAACGAGGAAGACTTCATTTACTTCCTCATTTTGGGACCCCTCCCCATGAAAGGGACCACATACCCATTTAAAGGAGCAAACTGCGCATGCTTAATAGCTTTTGAACTAATTACCATACGAAGCAGGGAATGGGATGTACCAAAGTTATGACTATGCATTTGTATTTTGGGTATGCTATACTTGTATAGATAAAAGGACTCTGTAATCACCTGTAAATTGCGGTGTGTATTTGGGAGTTGTCCTGCACGCTGCCCAGCGTTGCAATAAACATACACTTTCTAGCATTAAACTGTTAGAGAGTCTTTGTCTGACACAGTTGGATATCGGTACTAGATCAATATCCATATTTTTGATAAATCATCTGGCGAGCCAGGTAGCAAATCTTCTTTCTCTGGCCGTGGGGCCAGTGGGGGTCCAGGACTCCTCTGGGCGCCCACCAGAAATTTCCGGGAAGAGGGATCCTGCGATCCCACTGACTACCTGGGGAAAGACCAGAACCTGCTGGAAACAAAATGTATGTTTCTATTTGGGGAAAGGTACCTTATTATATAAGCAGTAAATAAGACACGAGAGATGTCTCATTGCAGTGGTCTGGTAACTTGTGTCCCGTAGTGGGGATCTGGGGATGCGTGTCCCATAGTGGGGACCCAGGGGTCTGGTAGTCTGTGTCGCCTAGTGGAGACGGCGGCAGCAGTGTTGTGAATTTGGATCGGAGCAGTGGTGGCTCCAGTTTCAGTCTGTAGTCTCAAGGTGCACCTCAGTGATCCATCATTTGAGTGGCTAGTCCGAATTTTTGGGACACGAAGGGTCCCGTTGTGGGTTGCAGACAGTCTTGGTTGTGGCCCCACTCTGTGTGTGTATTGTAAACGGATCTATGTTTGTTTGGTGGTTTTGTGATTTTGTGTGTTTGGTTTGTAGAAAACTATTTATGTACCGTATTTGCTGTGGTTTGTGAGAGTTTGTGTTGTAAGTATTATAATTTGTCTGATTTGGGGTGTGTTATTAACACACTCTTTGTAAGTGTTTTTGAGAATTTTATAAGCTTGAAGTTGCAAAAGGTTTTTGAAACCGCCACCTGATTTGTGGAGGGACACTTTGTTTGGGAGAGCGGACTGATTTAAAGTGTTTGTACTGTGCTTGGACTGCGTGTTAGAGGGGAATTAGGCTGTGTGTGGGCCTGGGTAGTATGTGTTTTTGGCTGTAAAATTTTACTTGATGTATTGTTAGGTGAAAAGGGCTTTGAGTGAGCTAAATTCGTTCACTTCTTAGTTAAAAGAGTCCTGGTTATCTGGGAGTCATTTGTTTCTCGGGTAACGGGAGGGGAGTCCAGGCTTTGTAGCCTCGGGATATGTCTTTTTAACCCCTGAGAGAGTTTGGCAAGTCAGTGTTTTGATGATTTTTACTTTTATGTGAGGTTTGCAGTTGCTGGAGTGTGTGGTAATACTTTAAACTGTTGGTGGCTTACCCTCCCCCCCCACTTCTTGTGGAGGGATTTGTGCTGTGCGCCGGCCAAAATTTGTGTGATTTTTAGCAAGACCTTGTTAAATTTTTTGTTGAATGTGTTTGGGGTCATGAAAAAACCCCTAGCTGTTTTCTTTGTGAGCCTAAACTATTTGTGTTTGGAGTCGGTCTCTGCCAGAAAAAGAAACTCAGGCTTTGGTTGAATGCAGAAAGCAGAGCGCCCCGAAGTACTGCTGGGAGAGGCAGCCGAGGGGTTTCTTTGGTGCCGAGGTACGCAGTTGAACTCCGTGGTTTGTAACATTTTTGATCTTAGGGTGAGAGAAATTTGGTGGGGAATCCGAAAAGCTTTGGAACTTTGGAAAAGCTTTGTTATAGTAGTGATTCACACAGTTCTTGGTGCAGCGCGGAATCGTGAAATTTCTGCCGAAACTCGGCTGATACTTTGCAAGGTTCCCATCTGTTCTTTGGTTACAGCGGGACAAGAGATAGCCTTGGCTTTCAGCTGCACACTCGCTACAGTGTATGAAAAGTTACTTACAATTTTTAAACGTATTTTAATAGCAATATACCCAGAGCAAAGCATAACAGAGGACCTGATTTAATAAGTAATTAATAACCTGCACCTTGGGTAGAGTGCCTGACTACATTGTGTGGTTTCCTAGATTGAATAAAAAGGAGGTTCCCCCCCGCCACTTTTGTCTAACTGCGAGTTCTTTCTTTAGCTGCTGCTCCGAACCCTGTTTTGAAGGACATATTGCTAGCCCTTTCTTTTAAAGGAAAGAGAAAAATTAATTAACAAGCTGTTTTATCCCTTTTGATTGCTAGCACAACTATATGACCAGGAACAGGAGGCACAAGAATCCAGAGCTTGGTTCGGGGGTATTCCCCTGCCCAGAGGAAGATTGCTACTGTAACCCATGGATTGTGTTTCCGTGTGCAGTCTGTGGGTCCCACAAAGGAATAGGTAGCTAATACCTAAGAGAGGAACTTGTGCTCCCTGTCTTACAAAAGAACAAAAGACTACCCAGACAGCTATACGGATTTTGTTGGCAATTGGTTGGGAGGCCCACAGCAGCAGTAAAATATTCGAGTTGTGGGAAAATGGGGTTTCAGGAACCTTAAAGAAACCAGTGGAAATTCTTAGAGTTGAGTGTGGCCAGCATATTTTTGTACCAGAGGGAACCCAAGTGAAACTAAAGAACTGGGATAAGGTCAAAAGACGTTGTGAAAAATAAAATCTTAAGCTTTGGGGGCAAATGAGAGCAAAGAGATTCCCAGAGGAAGACCTCTAGGGTGTATCTTAACATGCTAGAAAGAGCTGGTGGGCTATGGTGGGAGTGAAACTAAAAGAGAACTTGTCAAATTTTGCACACAGTGGTGGACACTCGATAGACCTGATGGAGGACTGAAGTGGCCAGCAAGTGGTACACTGGACCATGAGACACTATTACAGTTAATGCTTTTCCTTAGGCGTGAACAGAAGTGGCAAGAGGTGACTTATGCTGATATCAGCCTTCAAAGTCACCCCAAGTGGCAAAGGGATTGTGGGATTAGGCCACCATCTGATCCACTGGTACTGGCTCTTGGAAAGGATAATAAAGCTAACAGGGAAGAGCTCAAACGGTGTTGTAGCACATGCTCAATAAATCAAAGATGCTCACACCCAAGTAAAGTGCATCCAACAGAGATCTTAGAACAAGAGATGGTAGAGGCACTTTTACCACCCCCTAGAAAACAGGAAGGAGGGAGGGTAGAGGAATGAGTAAAATCAGAACCCTCACCAACTTTAGCCTGCCCTAACTTATCTTCTGGTTCATCTGCCCTGGGAAAAACAGTAACTGAGGTAGAGGTTTCCCCACCAACTCCTGACTCAAGGGAACCATGGAGGCTTTACCCACCGTTGCCTAGTAGCGATAGTGAATGGGATGAATCTGAACCAAGTCCCAAGCTTTCCCCACAAGGTCTGATAGCATTAAGGACCAGAAAGCAAACCAGAATGAACTCACAAATAGCCAGAAAACAAACTAAAGAAGTTATACAAGTACCCCTAAGGCAAGCTACAACCCCTAACAGGGAACCAAAGATAATTAAGGTCCCCTTTTTCTCAATGGATTTGGAGGCTTGGGAAAGGACTGCTAAGGGTTATCAGAATGACCCAATAGGGGTTGCTAAAAGGTTGAAGTTTATGATTAAGCAGCATTCACCTGATTGGGCAGACATGCAGTTACTACTCGATGCCTTAACAGAAACAGAGAAGCAGTTGGTTTTGAAGGTAGCCAAAGATTTAGCTGAAGATGCTTGTGTACCAGCACAAGAGTATATCAAAGATCTATTTCCTCTTCAGGATCCGATGTGGGATCCCAATGAACCCAATGAATTAGCACAACTTAAGAGATACCGAGACTTTATAGTGAAAGGACTAGAACGAGCAATTCCTAAAACCATAAATTGGTCAGCCTTATACGCTGCTAAACAAGGTCACTCTCAAACACCTTCTGAACTTTTAGATTACCTGCGGGACACAAGGCGGTGATATACCACCCTGGACCCTGGATCAGATGAAGGGACACAACAACTAAAAAATTTATTTTTAGGACAATCCACAGGAGATATCAGGTGGAAACTCCAGAAGATCCGGGGCCCAAATAGCCAGGACTTGGAGACTGTATTGGATGAAGCATGGAGAGTCTTTAGTAATCAAGAAGAAGGGTCTAGATAAGGGATGAAGAAATTAGTAGCAGTAGTAAGGGAGGGAGAAAGGGAGAAACATGAGCAAGACCCGCCAAGACAAGGACCACCCTGACTCGGAAAAGATGTGCATTTTGCAAGAAATTTGGACACTGGAAAAACCAGTGCCCAGAACAAAGAAGGGGTGATGAACAGAGAAATGGCGATTGGAGAGGAGAAAGGGTGGTTGTTCATATGAAGGAGGACTGAGGAGGACCGGAGAGCCCTACCCTAGGGGACCCTCTGGTTATAGTTAAACTGAGGAATGAAGAAAAGGAAGTTTTAGTGGACACAGGGGCAACATTTTCAGTGTTGAATAAGGCCCTAATACCTCTAACAAATTATTATGTTATAGTAAAGAGGGCTACTGGTCAATCTGAAAGAGCATATTTTTGCAAACCATTAAGGTATAAATTGGGAAAGCAACGGGGGATTCACTGATTCTTATATATGCCTAATGCTCCATCTGCACTTTTGGGCAGGGATCTGCTAGAGCAATTGGATGCAAAAATAATATTTAAAACCAGAGAAATTAGTTTAGTTTAGAGGTAATGGACCAACAATATGTGGAGTTGTTAAGCCTAATGTTAATAACCAAAGAAACTGAAATTTCTCTTGAAGAAGAGGAAATTTCAAGAAAATAATGGATCAGGTATTCCCTGGGGTATGGGCTTCTAATATACCAGGCAGAGCAAAGAATGCATTATCCATAGAAATCAAGCTCAAAGAAGGAGAACAACCAGTGAGGGGTAAACAATACCCCCTAAAGAAGGAAGACAGAGAAGGGATTAGCCCAATCATAGAAAACTTTTTGCAAACAGGACTGTTAAAAGAATGCCAATCTGATTTTAACACTCCCATTTTGCCAGTAAAGAGGCCTGATGGGTGATACAGGTTAGTACAAGATCTAAGGGCTGTTCACAAAATAACTGAAGACTTGTATCCAGTAGTTGCTAATCCTTCCCTATACCTTGTTAACTCGTTTAACACCTGAACTAGCCTGGTTTACCATTTTAGATTTAAAGGATGTTTTCTTTTGCCTCCCTCTCCATGAAGCCAGCCAGAAGATTTTTGCATTTGAATGGGAGAATCCCAAAACTGGATGGAGGAACCAGCTCACATGGTGTGTACTACCAAAGGGGTACGAGAACTCCCCCACTATATTTGGGAGACACTTGCCAAGGATTTAGAGTCTTGGCAACCTCCACCAGGAGAAGGACAGTTGCTCCAGTATGAGGATGACCTCCTGATAGCTGCCCAGACCCAGGAGACGTGTGGACTGAACAGTAAGCGTCCTAAACTTTTTGGGCCTACAGGGGTATCAAGTCTCCCAGAAGAAAGCCCAAATGGTGAGGCAAACAGTTATTTACCTAGGCTATGAAGTGAGTGCTGAACAAAGGACCTTGGGGCAGGATCACAAAGAAGCAATATGCCAGACCCTGAGACCTCAGACAGTGAAAGAACTGAGAACCCTTTTAGGCATGACTGGGTGGTGCAGGCCATGGATTTATAACTATAGGTTGCTTGTTAAACCTTTATATGCCCTGATCACAGAAGGGAGCAGAGATCTTCAGTAGACAAAAGAAGCAACCCAAGCCTTCAACCAGCTAAAGAAGGCCCTCATGTCAGCTCCAGCTCTGGGACTTCCAGATGCGAGTAAACCATTTTTCCTGTTTTCCCACGAAAAACAAGGGATTGCCTTCGGAATATTAGCACAGAACTTAGGCCCATACCAGAGAGCAGTGGCTTATCTCTCCAAACAGCTGGACACAGCAGCTAAAGGATGGCCAAGGTGTTTCAGAGCCGTTGCAGCAGTGGCAGTGAACATCCAAGAAGCGCGCAAATTCACCCCAGGCCAGAAGATGACGGTGCTAATATCCCACACGGTGTCTGCAGTCCTTGAGGCA
This sequence comes from Molothrus ater, assembly GCF_012460135.2. Taxonomy (NCBI): domain Eukaryota; kingdom Metazoa; phylum Chordata; class Aves; order Passeriformes; family Icteridae; genus Molothrus; species Molothrus ater. Next base: position 157,683 of record NW_023416850.1, on the reverse strand, counting down.
AAAGGGGGACATTGGCTCGTCCCACAGAGGTTTCTGAAGTACCAAGCTATACTAGTAGAACAAGATGATGTTGAAATCGTGGTAACTAACATTGTGAGCCCAGCTTCCTTCCTCAGCGGGAGTATGGGAGAGCCAGTGATCCATGACTGTCTAGAGACCACTGAAGCCACCTACTCCAGCTGCCCAGATCTGAAGGACACCCCACCTGAAGATGCTGAGACCTGGTTTACTGATGGAAGCAGCTATGTCATCAGTGAAAAAAGGCATGCTGGGTATGTGGTTACCACAAGCAGAGAGGTAATAGAGTCCCTGGACCTTTGCCAGCAAACACCTCTGCACAAAAGGCTGAAATAGTTGCCTTAACTTGAGCCTTAGAGCTGGCGAAAGGAAAAGAGATTAACATCTACACAGACTCAAGGTATGCATTTGGAGTGGTTCATGTACATGGAGCCATTTGGAGAGAGAGAGGACTGTTGAATTCACAAGGGAAGAATATTAAACATGCACAAGAGATACTGAGAGTACTAGATGCAGTACAACTACCTAAGAATGCAGCCATCATGCACATTAAGGCACACCAAAAAAAGAGCTCTGAATTGGAAGACGGAAACATGCTGGCAGAGAGGCAAAAGACACAGCCAAAGCTGAGGTATTTGAGGAGACAATTGAGGCAACATTGATCCCAGATGGAAAAATTTCAAAATATTGACGGTAAGCCAGTGTACAATAAAAAGGATAAGAAACTTATTAAAACAGAAAAAGCAGATTATAATCAAGAAGGATGGCCTGTAACAGAGGAAGGGAAACTTGTAATGCCTTCCTACTTGCTGTAGTCATTAGTGCAAAAGGAACGTGAAAAAACACATTGGAGACTAGATCCCCTCTATAACCATCTGAAAGGAAAATTATGGCCCGGAACCTACAGGGCACAGTAATTCAGATAACTCATCAGTGTAGCCTTTGCCTCCAAACTAATCCTAAAAACATCCCAAAGCCTAAAGTTGGACAATCTGGGAAAGGTTGCAGACCTGGGCAACAGTGGTAAATCAGTGGTAAATCAATTTCACAGAATTACCCAGGAAGGGGGGATATCATTATCTCCTGGTATTGACTGATACCTTTTCAGGTTGGCCAGAAACTTTCCCTACTAGGACAGCTAAGGCATGAGAGGTAACTGTGGGAATCCATAAAATCAGAAGGTTTTGGGAAAACTGCAGAAGACAGGCCCTCAGTTACAGCCGAATACTGAGCAGTGCTAAAGCAGCAGAAAAGATATCTAAGCTATAGAGAAGACATGGGAAATAGAACAATAGAGCTGTGTAGTTTAGCTTTCTAAGTTGCACCAAGTTTATTTAGTAGATATTTAGAAGGTTAAATGTGAATGGTGCTCTGTGCTTTGTCTCTTATAAACGGGCTATTGTATGCGAGAATAGGTCACCATTGTTTTAACCAAAGCTACGTGTGCTTAAGGTGATCGGATAGAACGACTGTCAGTATGCTTTTGCTCTATGTAATTGGCTAAGACAGCTTTATGGTATGTTGTAACATTAAGTTTCTTTAGCCTGCTGCCTGACCAGCGAGCTGTTAGCATCCCTTCATTGCTGTTATCATCTCTTCATTGCCTTGACCCTGTAATGAGACTGATGCTGAAAATAAATAGCTCAAGACGCTTGTCATAGCAGCCCCGTCCCGTTTGTGTCTGTATATGAACTGCCGGCACACAGTAACCAAAGTGCTGTTGCAAGAAATAATACTGAAGTTTGGAGTTCCAGCCACCATATCCTCAGATAGAGGGCCGCACTTTATTTCCAAAATTTTGCAACAAAGTAGCCACCACCTGGGAACAGACTGGGAGCTGCTCCATATCATCCTCAATCGAGTGGGCAGGTGGAAAAGATGAATCATTTGATTAAGCAGCAAATTGTAAGATTGGGACAGGAAGCAGACCTACCTTGGCCCCAGGCTCTCCCATTAGCATTATTGCAAATTTGGAAAAAAACAAGGACAAAAGAAAAATTGAGCTCCTTTGAAATATTATGGGAGACCATATGCAGTTCAAGAAGGAACCACACCTACACAAGTAGGGGAGGAAACCCTACACAAGTATATGGTAGCCCTGAATAAACAACTGAGAGAAATTGAAAAATATGTGGCTGGAGCTCAAAACAGATAATTAGATGGACCAGTACACGATGTACAACCTGGGGATTATGTATATGTTAAATCTTTTGCAGAAAAGACCCTGGAACTGCAGTGGCAAGGACCATTCCAAGTGCTCCTCACCACCTTTACTACAATCAAAATCAAAGAACAGAAGGCCTGGACCCATCACTCCCAAGTGAAGAAAGCCCCTGAGAGAGTCCGGAAAGTGACACCAGGCGACAATGAACTGAGGCTGAAGCTCACCCGGAACAGCGAATAAATGGACTTAGAGAAATCATAGACATAATGGAGAAGGTCGTAACCATTATATCCATTGCCATGGTTGGAACAGGAGCCAATGCAATACCATGGGGTACAACGTAACTGGAATATACTGGTGCCAAGGGAGGGCCTACGATTCCCACTCTCCTAAGGCCATAAATGAGATTCTAAAGGTCACGAATGCACGTTTATGAGAAGGGAGAAATGTTTAGGGATGTAACTGTGCATTTGTGCAAGATGGCTTCCATGAGGCTTACCATCCTCCTGTGAAACTCATTCGGATTAGCTCTGAATGCTGTGACAAATGTTTGAGTAAGTGTCCAGAGTTTAGACTAAAAATAGAGGGGTGTGCAGTAAGAAGGTATGATCTTGACTTTAACATCACTCAAGTGTGTACTGAATATCCTAAGAACAAGACCAGAACTACCCCACCAATGCAAAAGAAAGCTGTTATTGGCCCAAAAGCCAATTATTCCAGAAGTAGAAGAGGAGCCTACAGTTCCTATGATTCCTAGAATTGGGCCGTATGCTATTAAGAAAACAGGAATTCAGAGACTGCTGGTTAATCCAGAATGGTCTCTGAAGCGAGGTAGGAATGGGAATACAAGTAAATGCTTCGGACATCTGACCAGAGTGTGGCCAATTTCTCAGAAATCCTTTCATGGACTGGACCACTTGGCTTCAGAAATGATTGCCCTCTAACTTTAAGAGTAAAAGGGATCTCACTGGGCTGCTAGAGACTGGACTGAGAGTGCTAAATACCATAGATTCAGAAGTGTTGCTGAAAAAATTAACCACAGTGGGAAGTGACTTGGTTAAACTACAGCAACCTTTTCTATCCTCCCTACTAGCAATAGGTGACAACCATTGGAAGTTATCCAAAGTGTTACCAGAATGGGAGAACACTGAAGAACAGGATCATGAGGTAATAATTAATGCATTAGGCACAGCCAGTGAAAACGTTTCGCTACGTCTTGGGTGTACTCAAGCACAACTGTGGATGCAGTCAGTGGCCACTGCAGTCATCAGGGAAGGCAGAGAAGGAATATTCCCTACTGAACTCCACAAAATTTTTGGGATAGTGCATCCAATATGGAAAGGGAACCGCAAGCTTGGTGGACTTTGGTTAATTTCACTTATAACCCTGTGACTAGTAAAGTAACAGCCTTTGTTTTAACAATACATAATGCATCAGTGAGTTTAATTCACCCAGCAGTTCCCCTGAGATTAAACCAGGAGGGGACTGTGTTGTATCGTTCTGAACATAGAACATGGGCACAAGAAATTAGAGGAAAGTGGCAAACCATCAACCTAGAGCCCTGCTCTATGAGGAAACAACTGCGAGGGGACATTAGAAGGTGATAGAGACACATGTTTGGACACAGAGCAAAGCATTTGCCACATTCAAATGCATTCAGGGAATCAGACAACTTTGCTTGTATATATAGGACAAGGTTTGTGTCTGTCAGCATGCCCCACTGTAATGATAGACAATCTAAGCATGAATGAGACTCAGTTTAATTTATATGTCTGTAAATTTGTCAAAATTGAAGGATGTGACTTCTCCTAGTGGGCACCTGCAGTGTCACACCAGTATATAAAAGCCAGCTTAGTTACTGTGCAAGAAATAGTGCCTGTGCCCATAGGAATGAATTTGACTTTAGCTGCTCAGTTGTTGAAACATCAAGAACTGAGAGAAATTTTGAAAGGGATTAGAGATGCAGGGAAAAAGACCTTAATCACTATAGACCATGACACAGAAACCATCAAAGGAGTTTTTAAATTATTTGAGGAACCCTTGTCTCATCATTGGTGGGATGTGCTTTTTGGATGGTCACCAACAGCGACCGGCATACTTAATGCTTTATTTCATCCTATTATTGTGTTGCTTATTTTAGTTACTATAGGCTTAATTTTGTCTATTGCAATACTTGTTTGGAATTGGAAGTTAGTAAGACAGATGACGGCCCTAATTTCACTACCAAAAGCAGATGGTTTTGTCTTGAGAGACACTAGGCACATGTCTTGGGCAGATGAAGAAGAATCTGCATATTGAGTAAAAGAATTTACTCATTCCAAAGAAGAAGTGGGGAATGAGACATGAAATTTAAGGAATTTAGGGATTTTGGAGGAGCTGAGGTTTTAGTTAGAGATAAGCTTTATTAGAGTTAATTAGAAAAAATGGGTAGGCCTTGATGAAGTTAAGAGTTAGAAGTTAACTAATAATTGATTGCTTGTCAACATAACGTTTGGTTAGCTGTGTTTATAATGAAGACTATAGAGACTGATAAATAGCTTTTAGGAACACAAGACAATTGTAGGCCTCTTCTGTTCGGAAATCAGTTGAAGACAGGGAATGGGAGTTCTACCAAGGGTTCATTTGTCATATTTGCATTGAAAAGGTAGGAAGGTCAGAACGAGGAAGACTTCATTTACTTCCTCATTTTGGGACCCCTCCCCATGAAAGGGACCACATACCCATTTAAAGGAGCAAACTGCGCATGCTTAATAGCTTTTGAATTAATTACCATACAAAGCAGGGAATGGGATGTACCAAAGTTATGACTATGCATTTGTATTTTGGGTATGCTATACTTGTATAGATAAAAGGACTCTGTAATCACCTGTAAATTGCGGTGTGTATTTGGGAGTTGTCCTGCACGCTGCCCAGCGTTGCAATAAACATACACTTTCTAGCATTAAACTGTTAGAGAGTCTTTGTCTGACACAGTTGGATATCGGTACTAGATCAATATCTGTACTTTTAATAAATCATTCTGGTTACTTCACCATCTTCATTGCCATCATTCTGTCCTCCAGGTGGCCAGATAAGGCTGACAGCTCACAGACAGCTGACATCTGCTGCATCCCAGCTTCTTCTTTGCTAGTTTCATTCTTCTTAGGACAATTCTTTCATTTCTCCTTCAAGGATAATTCTGAGCTTCCCTAAATCAACAATACTCTTCTCTTATCTAAGCAATTCATCAGGAATGAAGCTTTCTAGGCTCTATAGTCCTAGCTGAAAAAAGCCTCGCCAAGGAAACCTCAAATCATTACATTTCTGTGAGCGTGTTCACAGGGGTTCTTGGATGAGGGAAGAGACGAGAATGTTGACTCCATGATCAGAAGGCTTGATTAATTATTTTATGATATATATATTACATTATCACTATACTAAAAAGAAAAAGAAGGACAGGTTTTCTCAGAAGCTAACTAAGCCAAGAATAGAAAAGAAAGGAATGATAACAAACGCAGCTCTCTCAGACTCTGTCCGAGATAACCCAGTCCTCGATTGGCCATTAATTATAAACATCCAAGATGGGCCAATCACAGGTGCACCTGTTGCATTCCACAGCAGCAGATAACCATTGCTTACATTCTGTCTCTGAGGACTCATAGCTTCTCAGAAGGAAAAATCCTAAAGAAAGGATTTTTAGTGAAAAGATGTCTGCTACACATTTCCTATCGATGGCAAAGCTCCTTAGAAAACTCAAGGGATGGCTGAAGCTCTGCTTAAAGATGATACATTCCCTTTTCCCTCCTCTCAGCTGGCGGGGCAAAAGGGCCTCCTCAGACACAGCCATCTCCTCTCCAGTCCTCCTGCACTTGCTTTTCCCAATTAAGGCAAGCAAAACTGCCTACCTCACTATGTTCTTTGGGCCTCTGAAAGGGACTGTCCACTTAGCTACAGCCTGGCAAGGAAGGGAGTCTTACAACACTCTGGATATTTTAGACTTTTATTGCCTCTCTGGCTGAAACAAAGTATCCCCTCACTACTTCTCCATCTTCATCACTCTGTCCTGTAGGTGGCCTGTCCAGGCTGACAGCTTGGAGGGCCTGCAGGGTCCAGCTCTGCTGCAGCCCAGCTTTTCCTCTCACAGCTTAATTCTTATTATGAAAATTCTTTCATTTCTACTTAAAAGATACCTCAGAGCTTCCCTAAATTAACAACACTCTATTCTAAGCTAAACAATTATCCTCTATTATCTAAGCTATCCACATTCTGTAGTCCTTAAAAGCTGATCCCTATATTTCCTAATTTTTTTAAACTTTCATCTTTTTGAGAAAGAAGAACAACAGAGCTTTAAATTGAACCTAACAACACACCTAACCGAACCTAACCAAACCTAACCTAACCAAACCTAACAGCTAAACTGAGCAAATATCAAAACTATCACGTTTCTTATCTACGGCACAGCTCCTCTTAATACTCGGGGGATGGCTGGAGCTCTGCCGAGAGATGACACATCCCCTTTTCCCTCCTCTCGGCTGGCGGGGCACAAGGACCTCCTCAGGCACAGGTGTCTCCTCTCCAGTCTTCCTGCACTTGCTTGGCTGAGATGATCAGAGCAGCCAGGCTGGAGGCAGGATTGCCTGAGGTCACAAAGGGATGCTGCCCAGAGGAAAAAGAACAAAGAAAGGAACTCTTACTTTCCAGGATCCCATCCTCACGGGCTTCCAGGAAGACACACAAAGAGCACCAAGGGCAGCATGTCCCCCTGCGCCTTCCTGTGCTGGGAGCTGTCTGTGCCACGTGGCCCACACTCCTCCTCATCCCTCCCTGCAGGTGTCCTCAGCTCCCAGGGCTTTTGGCCCCTTTGCTTTTTCTTACCTGCAGGAGTTCCTGGGCAGACCAGCGCCTGTCCTCGTCTGCCTGCAGGCAGCAGCGGAGGAAGTCGCGCAGGAGAGCCGAGTGGTGCCTGGGGTGCTGCAGTTTTGGGGGCCCGTTCCTTTCTATCAGCTCAAAAACCTACAGCACATGGATGCAAGAGGACACTCCACCTGCTCCTTTGCTAGCCACACAGAGCTCTCTCCACACAGAGCCCTCTTGCTAAGCTGCACCTTACCCTGAGACGGGCTTCCCGCTGGTAAGGAGCTTCCCCTTCCACCATTTCCAGCCCCACGATCCCCAGGGACCAGATGTCCACTTTGGGGCCGTAGGCTTCTCCTCTCACCACCTCCGGTGCCATCCAGTTGGGAGTGCCGACGCTGGAGCTGCGCTTGCTGCGCTCAGGGCTGAGCTGAGCACAGAGGCCAAAGTCACCTGAGGACAAAAACAAAGCCTGTCAAAGCCAGCTACCACTGGCAAAGGGGCCAAAACCATTGCCCACTCCAAGCCTGACCAGGCCATGCTGAATCTAGCTGAAAAAGCAGCTGAGCTCTCCTGCCATGTGGCTGGAGCCAGGCAAATAAGGCATTGGTCACTTCAAAAACACCCTGACGATTCACGCACTGGCCAAGCGGCGCTTCTGCCCAAGTGGCAGTCACCAAAATGTGAGCGCAAGGCATATGCTGGAAATGCTGCAGCCCAGCAGGGATACCCACCCAACTTGACAGATCCATCCATGCCCACAAGAACGTTGCTGCTTTTGATGTCCCTATGGATGACTTGGCGGGAATGAAGGAAATGCAGTCCTTGCAGGCACTGAGAGAGAAAAAGGAGGGAGGGAAAGTTAACGTGCAGGATCTGATTTCATCCCACCAGCAAGGAAAGAGCTCAACGGGATTGACGGCTTTCTCAGGGAATTGTGAGTGAGGGTGCAGCACCATGGTGCTGTCACCAAGAAGAGCTTGCTGCTTCAACACTCTTGGAAGTTTTTTCTAGATTTCCAAGCAAAGGCATCTGGTCTCCCAGAAGTTCCACCAGCCTTCGGTAGGAAGCACGTCACCTTTGGCTGGGAGGCGGCACGGCAAAGATTTTTGGGGAAGCCTAGTGGCAGCAGAGGAGGAAGCAGCACCTTCGAGCTGTTCCAGAATCCCTCGCCATCTGGGCTGCAATGCTGTCCATTGAAGCTGAGGACAGCTCTTTGCCCTCAGCTTGAAATTCTGCCACCTGCATGCTGCCTTCCAGTGGCAAGCAATGTAGGACAGACAGACAGGCTCCAGGCAAACATTCCCAGGCACAGCTGAGAAGAGGAAGCAAGTGAAACCAAGCGACAGAGCGAGCACCAGCGCCAGAGGACAGACAGGATGGAAGAGTGCAAGAACAGAGCCTGAGGAGTGCGGGGACACCAGCAGGCAGTTCACTTCCCATGCTCTTTCTTCTCCTGTGTGTTGTGACAGCAGCAGCAGCAGCAGCAGCAGCAGCAAAAGAAAGGTGAGAGCAAGAAATCTCAGCTCTCCTTAACCTCCAGCTGACAAGCAGCATCCTGGGCAGGCCTGGGGAAGCACAAGCAGGATCCCTCACCTCCCGACAGACAGCGCCTATCTGTCCTTCCTCCAGGTACACTGCCCTGAGCACATCAAACAAGGTGCCGCCGTCCATGAACTCCATGGCCAGCCAGAGCTCCACATCCACCAAGTAGCTGAAAGAAGAAAACCATGGCATGGAGAGACAGCAGTGGGCACAGCCTCAGTCACCCCAGGGCCTGAGCCAGGTTTTTGCAACTGCTCTCCAAGCTACATGTGCCACAAGAGATTATTGAACACCAGCTCCACCTCCTCCCACGCTCTGGAGACGAGCAGAGAAATCATCACCAGCTCCGTTCTCTGCCAGTGACCAAAGGGCATCGCCTCTTCTGGCTTGCACGAGCTAAAGCTACATTGACATGAGAATACGCCAACCTGTCTAAGTAGGTAACGATATTGGGATTCCTATTGTCCCTCATGGCTAGGATTTCACTGGCAGCCAGCTCCTCGGACATCTCCTCCTCGAGTGACATGATCTTGATTGCCACCTGAAATGACATTGGTGACCGTTACCTTGAGAAGACGCACCCTGCTGGAGATCACAAGGAGCACGGAGCGAGTGCTGGCGCAATGAGGCAGCGGGCTGTGCCAAAGTGCCTTGTCACTAGACAGCAGAGCTTAGCAGAAGCACCAAAGGCCATCCCAAATGCATTCTGCCCCCTGAGCCTAGACTGCACTTCAGAGGAACAGCCTCTGCTGCAGACATGGAGCAGCCATCCAAACCTCCAGGCAGAGCTCACAGCAGCGGAGAAAGCGCTCCAGAGCTGCAAAATGGCATGGGGCTGTTGGCACTTTACCTGTTGTCCGCTGCTGGTGTCAAGGGCTTTATAAACAGCTCCAAACCCCCTAGAAAGTCAAAGCAGCAGAAAGAGCCCTTTATCCCTTGGCAGTGAAAGCAAGCCCAGGCAGCAGATCTCCCCAGGCTGCCTGGACGCCTTCCTTAGAAAATGCCTGGCTGCGGCGTCTCTCCGGCCAGCAGCACGTCAGCCCGTGAGCCCTCTGCCATGCGGGGCAGGCTGTCCAAGGGAACACTAAGGTCCAGCATGAAGACCAAGGGCTGCTGGAAATCGCCAAGGCCCACACCCAGCCAGGCAATTTCCAAACCTAAGGGGGAACTCTCTCCTTGTGCGGGTGTGCATGCATGTGTGTGTCAAAAAAATGAGAACAATTAGAGTCAGAAGACTGTCCTTGAGAATCTGACATTTCTTGAATGGCAAGGTGCTCTTTCAGGCCAGAAAGCTGCAGGGCAGGGGGTTTCCCAGCTCCTGCTCCTCGTTGCTGCAAGCAAGACACTGCCAGCATCAACTTGTCTTTGATGAGGCCTTTGGATTGCTCTGACCGAGCAGTCCAGGCAGGCAACAGGAGGTCAAGCCAGAGCCTGACCATGATTGGACCTTGCCTGACTTCACACTTGATATTGCACTGGCCAAAGACCTAGCCCACACTTTTGTAAAATGAGCCGATGTCACACTTACCCTCGTCCGAGTTCTTCAAATGCCGTGTATTTGCTCATTGGCTGGCCCAGACTCGCGATGCTCCCTGAAAGACAAAAGCAGTGCAGGGCGCTCACTCGCACACAGAGACGCCACTCCCCAGAGCGTCCAAAAGACAGCCCCACTGGCGGCAGCTCTGAGCCCTTTGTGGTCCCTTGGCCTCCAGCGGCTGAGACCAACACGTGGGAGGGCCATCTTCTCGACCTTTCATCAGGTGGCCTTTCCAAGAAGGCCTTTATTTCTTTCAAGCGCAGCATCCCATGCGATAAGCCAAAATGATGAGCCCTTAAGAAGGGGGCCCTAAGAGGTAACCAAGGGCCTTTGCAGCCTCTGCAGTCACACCCACCATCACTGGCAGGTCCACTGCCAGGGGCACAAAGTGTCTGAGCCGGAGGAGGAGTAAGAAGGATAGCCAGAAAACAGCTGGGGCCAGAGAGCTCCCTGGGGCCTAGTCACTTGCTAGGTGCCAGCCTTCTGCTCAAGCAGGAACAAGCTCGGCTTTTGTCTTTGGCACAGTAGGCAGCCTAGGCAGAGCCAAGCCAGGCCCAGCCGCTCTCATAGGCAGCAGGAACTCCATGAGCGCTGCCGCACTGCCTCAAAGCACAACAACAGCTTCTGCTGAGGGGCCTAAGTGCCTTTGAGACCGAGGGGCAACTTCTGGCGCAGCCTACACCCAGACACGCACACAACACACTGCTCTGGCAGACAAGAAATGCACGGGACGTACTCAGTGTCTTCAGGCCCTGCTCCTCCCTCATCTCGAGCTGCTGGGCTGCGCTGCTGCAGGAAGTGCCAGCAGCGGGGGGCGAGCTGGCTGCTGCAGGCCATGCTGGTCCAGCGGCACCAGGTTGAATTTCAGAGCCCGTCTTGAGCTGGGACAAGAAAGGACTGCCCGTCAGAAGGGTGGCTGGCACAGATGCCCTGTGGAACGCAGGGCAAAAGCAAGGCCTTGGGAAGGTGCTGTCAGCCACCGCCGGGCCTCTCCAGCTAGGGCGTTTCCCATGTCCCCTTCTCAAAGGCAACTTTGGGAAAAGCCCAAAGGCTACTTGGATCCAGCCCCTCAGGGGCACGTTCAGCTGGAGGCACCTTGCAGAGAAGCACCGGGAAGACCCAGGGCTGTCCCTGCACTGCTTTTGCCCGTCTCATCAGACGACTGAGGAGAAAAGGCCCAATGGGAAGCTTCTCAGAGCAAACTTGCAGCAGAAGAAGTACAAGGGCCAGAGGCGGCCCATGCCTCTTTCTGTCCCATGGCTCCCCTGGGGTTCTAGATGGAATGTTGGGCTGTGGCCATAGCAACTGTCGTTGTCTCCTGCTCCTGCGGCCCTTGCTGGAACGCTGGTGGAGCAGCGCTGGAGCAGCAGCTGCAGGATCAGCTCCTGGGCTGTCCCTGACCAGCCGCCTTCTGCACTCAGCGCCAGACCCGGCCTCTGCACCGACGTCCTGGTCTCCTCGTCTGCCTCCGGGCATCCCCACAGCACTTGGGATCCAAGTGTCCAGAATCACTGCCAGGTCCACTGCCAGGGGCACAAAGTTTTTGATCCAGAGTAGGAGTAAGAAGGATAGCCAGAAAACGGCTGGGGTCAGAAGAGCTCCCTGGGGCCTAGTCACTTGCTTGGTGCCAGCCTTCTGCTGAAGCAGAAAATGCTCAGCTTTTGTCTTTGGCACAGTAGGCAGCCTAGGCAGAGCCAAGCCAGGCCCAGCCGCTCTCATAGGCAGCAAGAACTCCCTGAGCGCTGCCGCACTGCCTCAAAGCACAACAACAGCTTCTGCTGAGGGGCCTAAGTGCCTTTGAGACCGAGGGGCAACTTCTGGCGCAGCCTACACCCAGACACGCACACAACACACTGCTCTGGCAGACAAGAAATGCACGGGACGTACTCAGTGTCTTCAGGCCCTGCTCCTCCCTCATCTCGAGCTGCTGGGCTGCGCTGCTGCAGGAAGTGCCAGCAGCGGGGGGCGAGCTGGCTGCTGCAGGCCATGCTGGTCCAGCGGCACCAGGTTGAATTGCAGAGCCCGTCTTGAGCTGGGACAAGAAAGGATTGCCCGTCAGAAGGGTGGCTGGCACAGATGCCCTGTGGAACGCACGGCAAAAGCAAGGCCTTGGGAAGGTGCTGTCAGCCACCGCCGGGCCTCTCCAGCTAGGGCGTTTCCCATGTCCCCTTCTCAAAGGCAACTTTGGGAAAAGCCCAAAGGCTACTTGGATCCAGCCCCTCAGGGACACTTCCATGCTCCACGATTGCAGCTTTTCTGCTAGACACTGGCAACAAGGTATCACTGAGGCTGCCAAGATCCAGCAAGACATCAGAGCATGGCCCTAGAGCCTTGTTACTTTCCTCCTCCTGTCTTTTCCTGGGCAATGAAATCACCCTGCAGCTTGCATGCAACGGTCCACTCAGAAGCCCGCAGCGTGTCCCTTCTCTGATCTGTTTCACGGATTTCCCCTCTCTATGACAGCCTTTAGGGAGCGGCCCTTTGGAGCCACCTTCCAGCCCCGCCCAGACCCACCCACCTTTCACAACGCAGGGCTGACGAGGATTCTCCTCTCCAAACTCTGCTTTGACCGGCTGGAAGTGAAGCACAGCCTGAAGCTAATTAGTCCATTAGGAGAGGGCAGGTCCCTTCCAGGGCCCAGTGTGATCCCCTGCAAGGCTGTCAGCTGCGTCTCTGGGCCGCTCCGTCTGCTTACCGACCACGGGCAGCCTGCACTGACAGTGGGCACAAGGGGCTGACTCCTACGCTGGGAATCATGGAATGCTGCCTCTTGTCTGATCCCAAGAGACATTCTCGGGCCCTCTCAGCATCCCAGCTTAAATGTCAAACTTCAGAACCCACTGGCCAGCACTTCTTAGGCCCTCCTCAAGCAGCACTATGTCATGGCAGGCACACTGCCCCCAGCATCTTCAGCCACGAGCAACAAGGGCTGCTCCAAAATGGGAAGCCTGGCCCTGCACCAAAGGCAGTGCCAAGCTCAGCTGCCACTTACCGGCTCTGCGTGTTCAGGCTGTGGAGGGACAGCAGCTGGAGGCTTGATGTTCCTTTGCTCCTCTTCAGCCTCTTCCTCAATGACAGAGGCAGCTGGAGGAGCTGCTGAGCCAGCTGTTGAGCCCTGCAGACAGACAGAAGTGAGAGAGATGGGCAAAAGCCAATCCCTTAGGAGCTGCTTTCTATTGAGCTGGGAAAGGACCCAGAAGTAGGGGAAATCATAGACTTTGATACACGTGGGACTCTGAGTCGCAAAAACTCGAGGAAGATGGCTGCATGAGGTGCTACTTCATCTTGCTGTGCATTTGAGCTTCCCTGCTGGCTACAAGCAGAAAGACGCCTTGGAGCCGTCCAGTTTGCCTTTCGTCTCTTGAAAGGCTCTTCACCGGAAAATCAGCAAACAGCCAGGGCTCCCTTTGCTACTGCTGATGCCACCGGGCAGTTGGCCTTTCTTTCAGCCTCCCACGCTGGCACTCCACACTCAACTGCAACAGGCCAAGCTGGCAGAATTGCTGCACAATTCTCACACGCCAGCAACCTCTCAGCTTCCTTTGCCACTCACCAAAGGACTGGCTTGTCTCCACCCACGTGTCAGGTGACCTGCAGCGAGCAAGGCAAAAGTTACCAGAGGCCCTTAGAAAAGTGCCCGTGCTGGCGACTTTCACAGCACGAGGCAGTCCCAACACAGAGCCACTTTGCCAACGTGCCTCCAGGAGCAACAGCTCTTTCCCACAGCAAGCAAGAGAACCACAAGGGCGCTATAGTAGGCTCTGTCTACATTTGGGCCTCTTTTGCCAAGAGAGAAATAGAAACACGGTGGTGGAAATGCCCGTTGCTCTTCAAAAGTTGGAGCTCCTGTTGTGCCCAATAGCTCAAGCAGCATTTTCCTCTTCTCTTTCCTGCATTTTAGATTTCTATTCTTTTAAATGGCATGCCCTAATTCCCATTCGTTGGCTGAAGATGATAGCCCAGCAAAGCTTCCATAAAGGGCCCCTGGGCTGCGGCAGCTCCCTGCTGAAGCAGCCCAGGAACAGCTGCTGGGCTCAGCAGCAAACCCTCCATGCATTGGAGTTTGTGCTGCATCGCCAAGGGAATCACAGTCTTGGCACAGCATCAAAGGGTCAAGTCACGCAGCCAAGGCCTCTAAGGGGCAATGTTGGAGCAAAAGGCGCTTTCCTTCACTCCTGGAGAGAACCACTGAGTTGGTAGAAGTACTTCTACAAATCTCTCCTCAGAGTCTGCAATTTGCAGTTCGTCTTGCTTGAAGCAGCAAGCTGAGGAAATGACGGACTCCGCTGCCACGCACTCTCCCGGGGAGGGAAGGCAACCGCTGCAGGTTGCACTGCAAATACTCTGCACCTGCCACCCAGTACAGATGCCCCCTTTTTAGCTGATGCTGCTGGCAGGACATTGACCAAAGCGGTGGCATCTTCATGGCCATTTTGTTCCCAAATAAACTGGGTCACTAGTGCGGCATCAAGAGCAGAGTGAAGCAAAAGCTGGGCGATGCCAGCCCCAGGAGAAACCTTTACTTACGAGTCAGCTGGGTCGGGTAGTAGCCGGAATAGACAACAGAAAAGACAGTGCAAACCATGGCACAGACTTGCCTGATCATTTTGGCAGTGCTGCGTGGGTTTGCACGCTGAATGCCACCCAAGGGAAAGCCAAGACTCCTCTCGGGGTGCAGGCCATCCGCTGAGAACTCCTTGCGCACGAGGATCCTCCTGCAGGGAGCGAGCGGAAGAGCTGCTCTGGATGACCAGGCCTTGCGCGCACTGGGACAACGCTGGGCTGACAGCACTGTTGCACCGCTCCCTTGACCTCACAATAGCAGCTGCTCTGTGGCTTTCTTGTGCCCAGCAAGGCAACCTTCTGTACAGCTAATGCGAAAGAAAAGCCTGGGAAGTTCTCCTCATTCATAAAGCAGCAGAAAATGTCCTCCCAGCCCATAAGGCAGTGCTCAAGGCATCCCAGGGGAACTCAGAAAATGCGCCAACCCAAGTGGCATCCAAGGAAAACCCAAGCAAACCAGACTTTTGGTCTCAAAAGCTTTGACTGAAAGCAAGTCTGCTTCTTCTAGGTGGCATCCTAGCTGGTTCTGAAAAGCCTAACTTCTTCAATGAGATTTAGGGGGCAAAAGAAGCAAAGAGAATAAATTTCCAGGACTCTTGTAGGCTGCAGTTCCTTCTTTAGAATGCGGGTACATGCTTACCTTTGCTCTGACTCCATTTGCAGGCTGACCTCGTTTTGTGGCAGGGAGATGCAAAGCTCCTCTGGTCCTGCTTGCTGTTTCTCTGGCAACTGAATGTCTCCGAACATCCGGAAGATCCGTGCACTGATTCTTGGGCTGCCACACTTGTGTTGTGTTGGAGCTCTGGCAGCAGCCTGTGGCCCACTGCTCTGCAATGGCCTGCAGATGACAAACGCCAAGTAGACCCCTTTGGAACAGTCCAAAGCTGCAGTGGAATATTGGGGTGCATGAGACAGAGAGTACTTTGGACCTTATTAGCATAGGAGAATTGATAGATAAAATGCCTTGGCAAAAGCAAACGGAACTTTGAAAATTAGATCTAGATAGCAAGAAGATTTAATTAGACAGGTTTACGAGAAAAAGAAAATCCTATTAAACAACGTAAGCACGAGGTGTTGTTACAGGAATAAGTTTGTGTATGTGATTTCAACCTAATCATTGTAGTATACATTACTAGTCTCCCTAAAATAGTATATAAGTGCTCGTATCCCACAAGAAAATCGGATTCTGATCACCGAGTCAGTCTCCCTGTCTATCTCCATCGCCGACAATTGGTGCCCTGTGTGAGGAAATGAATCTGCCTGACAGGCGGGGAGTCGGCGAGCCCCTGGAACTGATGGTGACGGTTAGAGAACCGCGTTTGGGCCTGCAATCCCTGTCTGCTGCGCTTTGACAGGTGAGCCAGGGGAACTAAAGGAATGGGAAAGGAAATGTTCAAAGAGAGAGACGTCTATGAAACCGTGCTTGCCCTTCTGGGCAGGCGTCGCTCCCCCATCCCAAAGCACGACCTTAAGTCATTTTATGATGGGTGTCACACATGGTCCCCGACGCTACCCCTTCTTCTGTATTTAGTCTCCGCTTCCGGGACAAGGTCGGAGTAAAGCTCTATGACCTCGCGACACTGCCTGGCCACGAGCCAGAGCTCCGAATGCTTCCTGCTTGGAAGGCAGTCATGGGCGCAATTAAAAAAAGTGGGAGGCTGCGGGGAAGACTGTGAGGCTACAGCCTGTGAGGCTACCCTGAGACGGCCCCAGCCGGATTGAAACCTGCCCAGGTCCCACTCTCCATCTCCCGTCTGCATGCCCTCCCCAGCGAGTGCCAGGGATAGAGCCCGGTCGCCACCCCCAGTCCCACCGCCACACTGCCAGCCATCCCAGAGCCGCCGCACACTTATGGCTTATGCAGCAGACACTGACTCTAGCAGTGAAGGGGAGCTGGACTCTTTCAACCCTGGCCCTGAAAAAGATGCGAGCTTACTCCCTTTGGATACGTGTAACAATTGGTTACAGATAAAAAGGAAAGCCCTTAAGGACAGAGACCTTGACACTACTGCAGAAATCTTTGTGGCCCTTGTGCAATTCGGCCTGAAGGGGGAAAATCCACAATGAGAGCCTCTAGATCACTCGGAAGTTAAGGAACTGCGCCATACGTACCGCTGCGCAGGAATATGGACTGGGGTCCCCCTACTTTAGTAATTTATTAAGAGCAAGCTTTACTACTCACCTCATGACTCCTCACGATGGTAAGTTTTTTGGCAAATCTGTTGCTCACACCAACACAATATGCTATATTTATGCCGCAATGGAAAAAAGGACTGGAAAATTTAATTGCAACGTATGCAGGGCATGCAAGCCAAGCCCTGGCTGCCTTAACTATTGACCACCTTGTGGGGGAGGGGGCGCATACCAAGCCTAATGGCCAAGGCACCTTACTGAGAGAAGCCCTACAGGATATTAGGGCAGCTCACTTGGCATTCCTAAAGGTTCCTGATGCCAAAACTACGCAACAGTCCTTCATGAATATCAAACAAGGTCCGCAAGAGCCTTACTTGCAGTTTGTGGACAAATTGACACAAACATTGGAGAGACAAATCAATAGCGAGCAAGCCAGGGAGATTATACTCCTCAAACTGGCCGTCGAGAACACCAACCTGGACTGTAAGCAGCTTTTAAAATCATTACCCCCTGAACCTGAACCCACTTTACTCCAAATGACACAAGCGTGCCACCGCTTGGGGACATTAAAACACACCACAGCAGTCACATATCAAGCCGTGGGGCAAGGCATAGCGAACGCTTTTGCCACCGTGAAACTAACCCCTGGGAAACAGGTGGCTTGTTTTGACTGCGAGAGATATGGGCAAATCTGGAGAAACTGCCAAAAACGCAAAAACCTAAAGCTCCGGGTGTATGCCCTTGCTGCTGGAAAGGCCCTCGCTTTGCTAATATATGTCGCTCCAAGTTCCACCACAATGGCCAGCCTTTGCAGGGAAACTTCTCTCGCAGCACAGGACGGCGATGCACGAGGATGCAAATTCCGCTGCCGACGCAGCAGCTGGGAGCAACCATGAACTTCCAATCGGCCCTGCCCTCGCCCGCCGAGCAATTGTCGCTGACTTACAACCAGCCACCCCAGGCAGCGCAGGAATGGACCTGGCAACCTCCGACACAGTAACATTGCTTGATTCATCTGTCCATTTGCTTCCCACAGGAGTTTTCGGACTTCCAGGACAGAATATGCATGCTTTGATTATAGGCAGATCTTCCACCTGGATAACAGGGTTGTTTGTTCTCCCTGGAGCTATAGACTCTGATTCCCTTGGGGAAATAAAGATCATGGCTTGGACCCCCCATCCGCCCTGTGTAGTCCCGGCCGGGAGCAATATAGCTCAACTTATAGCCTTTCCTGCAGCACCCCTGCCTGCACCCCTGATAGATGAATAAAGGGAGGAGGGGTTCAGTTCCACAGGGGTGCCACAGATTTTATGGACACAAAATATTACCTCTGAGCGTCCAACATGCCAATGCAATGGGACTCTGAAAGGCAGAGACACTCCTAACAGGACTCATTGATACAGGAGCCGGTGTGACTGTTATCTGAAGCAGCCAATAGCCCAATGAGCGGCGATTAACGACTCGGGGACTCTCCGGCGTGGATGGAAGGAGCGAAAGCCTGGAAAACCAACACTTGGTGCAAATAACAGGGCCTGATTGCCACAGTTAAACTTTTTGTGATGTCTGTGTCCCTGGTTTTGTGGGGGAAATATTTTTTAACAGAGTGGAGAATTTTGATGCATTTCAATTTTGTACACGAGTCATTTGGGACACTCGACACCCCCACAATGGTCCCCAGCTGAAGTGCCCCAGGCACTTTGAAGTATTGGAAGGAGCAGCCCAGCTATCAAAAGCCACAGTTCGTACAGATCTAAAGCCCTGAAGGACACCTAGCCCTGGTCAGTTTTCCAGTTACTTGCCTTTTTTTTAACAATGTATTTGTTAATAATTTTTTGGTACAGTGTTTAGTACTGTATTGAAATAAACACAGGCAGGGGACCTTCCTCCTCCTTGATGCCTTTATTAAAACTGATCAGCTCTGGTGGGGAGAACCTCTGGGTGGGTCCATGCTCATAACACTAGCGTTCCCAGGAGCGACTCACAAAAGGAGGAAGAGCGCAACTTCGTCCACTGATCCGCAGACTAGAGCTAGAAGTTCCATCCTCAAGACAACATAAGGAAATCTGCTGCTTTTTACTTCAACATTTGAGGTCTTGTGTGTAGCTGACATCTTTGAGATTAGGGTGATGGGTAAAAAGGCCTTGGTGGACACTGGATTCTATCCTCACGTCTAGTCATCACTTTGATTCATCAATTTTGTGTTGGCTCGTTGTTTTAGGGGTTTTTGGCTTTGTTTCGTGAGGGGTCCATCCCGTTGCATGCAGTAAATGAGGTCATTTGAATGCCGACTCGATGTCCCTTCCCCTCCAGCGTCTGGGTGCCCTCTTCCAGGGAGCAGCAGGGCGACGCTCGGCTAAGGGAGCCGTCCAGCAGCTGCTCCCGCGGGACACGGCGACCCGGGCCGGTACCCCCGGCACGACCGCGACCCGCGCCGAGGCGGGAGCGCCCCCCCGCTCCCCGGGGTCACCCCCGGCACGGGCGGGCCCACGCCGAAAGGTGGGGCCCCCGCCGGGGCAGCGGCGGGCTGGCTCGAGGCACTATTAAAAAGGAAACTGTTAACAGGAGATTACAACATGCAATTATTAACAAGAAATAGCTACAACTCACACTTGGCAGCAATTGCTTTAACTTGAGAACTCTGCAACCTTTTAAAAAATGGGCAGCTTTTTCTGCTCAGAACAATAGAACTAAATCTCTTTTAGTTTAGCCTTCAATGTTTATCTGCCATTACTCTTACGAAGCCAAACTTACATCAATCCTACAAGCAGTCTTTAAAAGCTGCTGCAGGGGGTGCAGCCCCACCTGCCTGGCACCAGCCAGTGTTGAGATTTACCTTCTAACTTGTGATCTGTGATTTTTAACAGGGTTGTTACTAGAACAATTCTAGTGTTGGTATAGAGGTGGTGTCTTTTTACCTATTAATAACATAGCAAAACTGCATGGTTCACTGAGAGTAATTAGATAAGTCATAAATTCAAGATTCTTTAGCTCACATTCAAGACCAATCTTGAACTTTATCTGTAGTAATTTTTTGAGATTTAATTCCACTGTCGGCTTTTTTAGGTGCTTGCTTTTTACTCCATAGTTCTAACAAGGTAATTTTATTGTAAAGCTTTCAGTACAGTTGTTTACTTGCATGTTGTTTACTTTGATGTTTAACCGTTATATGACAAATTTTCAGTAACATTTTTGTAATAATAGAGTTTAAATAAGTTAATTCTTGTTAAGATTGAGTTTTGTTTAGTCTCAGCAATGTTAACTTTAAGTTCTTTTAGAGATACTTTATTAAGGTTAAGTTTTAGTGAAGTTGATTTTAAGTTTTGTTGAAGTATACCTGTTTGAGTTATAAGACATAATTCCTTTGCTATAACAAGTGAAGGACATAAAGTCTGAATGAATTTTTGTCAAAATTTACTCCTTTAAATTACAAGATAAGATATTTTGCTCTAGAAATAAGAACAGTTTTTGCTATTTTATTTTTTATAAGTAATACTGAAGAATGAGAAATAATTCCATATTAGGACTGTAATTAGTTATGAGTTATTTATTGCCTTCTTTTACTTTTTTGCTTTAATGTCATATATGTCTAGGGAAATAGAACCTCAATTTCTTAAGACCATTTTTACTGATATATTAGGTAACCCTGATTATGGTGTTGATTTTGTGATGTGAATTTGCTGTCTTTTTATAACCAACATTCCTTTTTTCATTTGCTATTTGTCTATGGTACCATTAACTAACTATTTAACTAACAATAAATGAGAAAACCAGCTACTTTTCAAACCTTCACTTATTGTTCTAGAACTATTTATAAGACATCTATTATTTTTCTAACTACTAAGAGGTTTCTAAAATATATTAAAAAGACTCTTCTGGTTAAAAGCCGTGACCCTAGCCAAGTCCTAGCTTTAACTAGTAGAGAAAATTTTCTGCACGAAAATTATATTCAAGTCATTTTGGCTTACCAAATTTAGACGTAGAACAGCTAAACCTCCGTTTAAGATGAACTTAGAAATCTTACCCGAGAATGATTTTTCAAGCCCTCACTTTAAAAAAATAAAGCTTGCCGATTACTACAGACTCTAAGTAATGGTACAATATTCAAGAAATTGATCATGTATTGTTTTAAAACACCATTCTATTTCTCATGTGCTATAATTGTATCTATTATCTGATTAATTTTTACTTAGTAAAAGTTTATCGTTATGTTACATACTGTTTTGCTTTGATGTTACCTTCTTATGTTCATCATGAGAAACACACATGTTATTAAAAAGCAAAAAAAAACGGGGGAATATAGCTCCTCCAGAACTTTACACTATTTTTTTTTTTTTGAAAGCAGATCAAATCACATCAAATTGGATCCCTTAACCTCATGAACCACCATTGGTGGAACCCCAAGGATTAGAATTCCTGGGTTCTGTGAAATTGGATTTTTGTGTTCATTTTAAATACATGGGAAGGAATCAGTCTAAAAATGCTTCTCCCTATCACCCTATCTATAAGAATTAAACTTTCAGTACAATTACACTTCTGGCAGACTTTCTAAATCCAGTAATGCAGCTGCCAGCAGGAATGTTTTTAGTTTATAAAGATCAAGCCTGAGATTTTAGTGGCTGGAGTTTTTAACTAAAAGATTCTTTTTAGGATGGGTATGTATGTGGTAATTTTGATAATAATTATATTAATCATGATACCTTGCTTGCTTCAATGTGTGCAGAGATTAATTAATAAGACCATTAAAGGAGTGGTTTTGGTTGACACAGAAGAGGGAGATATGATATTGGGGTGCACAAGACAGAGAGTACTTTGGACCTTATTAGGATAAGAGAATTGATAGATAAAATGCCTTGGCAAAAGCAAACGGAACTTTGAAAATTAGATCTAGATAGCAAGAAGATTTAATTAGACAGGTTTACCAGAAAAAGAAAATCCTATTAAATAATGCAAGCAAGAGATGCTGTTATATGCATAAGTTCGTGTAAGTGACTTCAACCTAATCATTGTAGTACACAGTACTAGTCTCCCTAAAATAGTATATAAATGCTTGTATCCCACAAGAAAATCGGATTCTGATCATCGAGTCAGTCTTCCTGTCTCTCTCCATCGATGACAAGCAGCCATCTCAAAAGGCAAACAAATGAGGCTCTCCTGCACTTAAGCTGTGCCACGCAGCTACACAGCCCTGGGCAGACATCGCGGAGCACAGGGACAACAGAAGGCACAGTAAGAGGGACAAAGCCACTCAAGCACACAGACTTTCCATCATTGCTGAGCCCCAGACAACCTCAAGTGCAGCATCACCCACCAGTCCTGTACTGTTGACAAAGAGCAGGTACAGCGGGTGCTGGCCAGGGTCCTGCCAGGCACTTTCTCTCTGCTCTCCTGCACTGCCAGCAGACGTGCCTGCCTTCTTCGGTGCACTCTCAGAGCCTCATACCTATTAGCCACGGCCACCTGGGAGGCGGGAGCAGTCACAGGGGAGACGTGCCGGCTACACCGAGCAGGAACCAAAAGCATCCATGGGCACAGCTGAAAGCCTGGATCTGCACAGGATGTTCTGGCTGTGTCATGATCCGCTCACGCGAGCAGGGAGCTGTGATGGTTCGTTTTCCTGATCTCAGAGTGCAAAACACAACACAGTGGGGATTTCAGTATTAATCCAAACAAATGCACCTTTATTGAATGAGCACAGCAAATGCCATAGAGGGATTAAGGGAGAGGAAAAAGACAAAAGAGGAGAGAGAGAGAGAGAGAGAGAGAGAGAGAGAGGGGATATAGCTAGCAAACGTAGAAAGACAAAGTCCTTGTAATCCAGCTGATGGAGTTCACCAAGTCATGTTGGGAAGCTCTCAAAGGTTCTGGTTAACTCAAGATTCTGTTATAGTCCATTGCTGAGGGGGGGAAAACAGATCTGGAAGAAAGTCTATTGAAACCGCTGAGGGGGACAAAGATCCAGTAAAGAATAGATGTAACAGGTAGTCCATGTTCTCAGCAGTAGGCGAGGACCAATGTCTTCTTGGTCCAATGGCCACACTTGCAGGCAAATATCTTGCTGTGGTCAGGTCGGCTCCCCCACACAGCTCCCCCGTGTTGGGGCTTTCAGTCTCAGTCCTTGGGAGGGGGGAGCTTCTCATGTCTCAGTCCTTGAGAGAGAGGCTTCTTCCATCTCAGTCTGTCTGTCACGGTGGTTGAAAAGCAGATGAGGGGTCTTCTTTGGACCACCAAAGGTTACCCCAGAAAAGTCCAACCGGGCCAAGAGGTGGGAAAATTCCTGGGCTATTGTCGCCAAGCAGGTGCAAGCACATGGGGCGCCTCGCCCCCTGGCAGGCCCTGCTGGAAGCAGTCACTGTAGACACAGCTGTGAACAATTGCTTGGCAGGCCAGAACTCTGCTCAGGGGCCTCAGGATTTCTGGCCTTTATCCAGCACCGCAGACCAGGATTCCAATCAGGCTCCTCAGGGTCCCAAAGTCGGTCCTTGAGACAGTCATGAGGCAAATGAGGGGAACTTCAGACTGTCTCTCACAGGCTGCCCTGCTCTTCACTGGCTTTTGGCTGGAAATGCATTTGCATATTCTTCCTCATCCCAAAGTCCTCGGCTGGGCAAAAACTGGCCAATGGGCAGCATTCCAAAGGCAGGGTAGGTTGGAGCTGATAAAGGAACGGAGACTGTTCCCAATTCCAAACCACACCAGAATGCCCTTAGGAAGGACTTTCCATCTTTAAGAAAGAATGGCCAATTCAGAAGTGAATGTAGAGCCTTAT
Source organism: Molothrus ater (assembly GCF_012460135.2). Lineage (NCBI taxonomy): Eukaryota > Metazoa > Chordata > Aves > Passeriformes > Icteridae > Molothrus > Molothrus ater. The sequence continues at coordinate 134,124 of NW_023416850.1, read as the reverse complement.
TCCCTGGCTGACAAGGAAGGGAATCTTCCAACAGGCTTGAGGGTGTGTAGGACTATTATTGTGAATCCAGCTCCAAGCTGCCATTGCAGAAAGTAATCCTGAAGTGGTCCTGATCATCTCTTCCGCTTCCTCCATTGCTTCGCTGCACGTTTCCTTCGTTTTCATTTGAAAAGCTCTTAGAGTGGGTGTTGTGGTTTGTTTCTAGAATGTTCTCTCTCCCCCATGTTATGGTGTTAATGGTTCTGCCTTTTTCCACAGTTACTTGTCAATCTCCCAAGCCCTCCCCGGTTGCCCCAGTTACCGATGTATCATTTTAATTCCCCACCCCCGGCTGCCTGCCAGTCACCTGGCACTCCTGCCTCCATCTCTAGAACCTTCTAGCCAGGGTGTCAGGTGATTGGTTCAGGGGCCGGGGCCCCTCCCTCAGTTTGTCCCTTTATGTCTGTCACCTATGTATCACCCTTCCCCAGACTCTGATTTCTTCGTGTGTTGTTACCACCCCTACCTCCCACTCCCTTTAAAACCCAGTGTTTCCCCACACTCGAGGCTCTCTTATTCCTGGATCCCTTGGGTGCACTTGGTCCCTCCGGGGGCTCAAAAAACCCAAATTTGCCGCTAACTAGAGAGTTGCCTCTTCCTCCTGCGGAGTGGAAGTCCTGCACGGCAACATCCCTTTGGCTGAAGGCGGGCTGGCCAGCTAGCCTGCACGTTTCACCATCCCATTCCCAATCTCCCAGGGGTTGGGAGATTGACAAGTAACTGTGGAAGGGAGGGGAACAAAGGCAGAACCATTAACACCATAACATGGGGGAAGCAGAACATTCTAGAAACAAACCACAACACGTGGGGATTTAGATGGCGGGGCCCATGCAGCCTGCAGAGGGAATAACAGAAGTACAAACAGTCATAGAGACAACACCAGCATTAAACCAGCCCCACAGCCAAGCAATTTCTCTGAAGTATTTTGTCTCCAATGACTGGTTACCAGTCAGGAGTCTAAAGGGAATCTAGGAAGCCAAGTGTTCTCATCAGTTTGGCTGGACTAGCACACACACCTTCACTGAGTCATTGGCTAGGCTGCAGCCTTCTGCTGCTTGCAAAACAATCCCAGCTTTTGTCTTTACTGCACAGGGAAGCTCAGGCAAAGCCCACCCACTCCCACCTTTTGCCTCAATGGCAAAAGCAACGCCCCGAGTGCTCCCTGCCAGCTTCCAAGCACCACAATGGCTTCTGTAGGGAGTCCAAATGTCTGTCCAGCACCAAGTGAGGAGGAACATGTGCTACAGTTCATGCTGAGGCACCCACACAGTACACTGCTCGATCAGACAAAGGATGCACAGGACGTACTCAGCAGCTTCAGGCACCTCCTCAGCAGCCTGACTGGCAGCCCACTCCCACAGCTCTAGCCTGGCTCTGCAGGGGGCTTCCTGTGGGAGCTCCCACCTTCTGAGACAAAGCTCTGGCTTTCCCATTCTCTGGCCCTGCAACGCCATTGCTGCCTTCCTCAAACCTGCGCTCTGGTAGCCTCTCACCTGACCGGTCCTTGCCCTCTTGGCACCAGCACTGTTTACCAAGGGACAATGCCACCCAGACAGACAGTGTCCAGAGAAACAGTGCCCATAAGGAGCGCAGAGCAGTCCAAAACAACACACAAGCTCTCTTTTCACAGCCTTTGCCTTTTGACTGGCTCTGCTTCGCACCTCTTCTTGTTCAGCTTGCATGGTGGCAACTTCTTGCTTCATCTCAAGCAGCCTTTTCTCCTGCTCCTTCTCTACCTCTGCCAGGAGGTTTGCCCCTTGTGCCAGCAGCTGCTGTGCCGCCAAACGCTGCCCTTCCAGCTCCTGGTGAGGGGAGAAAGACACTTCCACATGAAGTCCCAGCCATCTCCCCCAAGAATCAGTGGAAGCTTCATGCCTCACACCACCCTCCAACTGAAAAGTGCATATCAGTAGTGACTTTGTGCCCTCCAGCAATGCTGTTCTAATCCAAAAGTTAGAGGGAGTGTCAGCAGCTGGGAGAAAAGGAGATGCCACCATGCTTTCCTGCTCTGATGGCTGCCTGTTTCCTGGCCCCTCTCTCCTCAGGATTTCTACCTGCTCTCAGAGGCTCTGTTCTCCAAGTGCTGAAGTGGTCCTTGTCATCTCCTTTGCTTCCTGCATTTCCTTGCTGCAGGAATGACAGCAATCAGCCTGTCAGAAGAGGCTTAAGAGAGGCTCCGCTGATTGGAGAAATGGATGCTGCCCAAAGGGAAAAAGAAACAAAACAAACCAAATTAAGAGAGACAAAGGAAAAAGGAGCCATTCTTTTCCAAACTGAGTTCCGAACAGGGTCAGGCTGGATTCCTCTAGTGCCCAGAAATACACAGACATCGGACTGAGGGCACCAGCAGCACATCTGCCTTCATGTCCAGGATGCTGCTATTGCAGGAAACATGGCCCAGAACTGCACTAGTCCATTCCTCAAGGTGTCGTCACTCTCTGGGATTTTGGTCCTGATATCACTGTGGGATTGCTGCTTGCTGTCCAAAGGTTTTTTCTTTTTAGGAAAGTCAACAGACCTACTCAAGATCCTATTTGCTCTAGACATGGGCTATTTGAGTGACCAAGAGAGATCTGGGGCATAAGGCATTCCTCAAGAGACTCCCAAGAGCTCTGAAAATTATTGATCCCACATGTTGTTCTCAGAACCGCTGGACATGCAGGTTTTCAGCAGCAAGCCAGGAGCAAGGACACAAGCAGCAGGGCACAGATGTGCTCAGCTCTGGCTTGCAGGAAGAGCAGCGTCTGCCTCGGCATGCACCCCCTATCCTGTGCCGGCTGGCATCTTCCTTCACAGCAGGCTCAGCCAAGGAAGTGGCCCGGTCAGCAGCTCCTTGTCTGCCACAAGACCTGGCAGCAAAGCCACAGCGATTCTCATCTACTTGACCGGGCCAGGCAGCACATGGGGCTGGCACAAATCCTGCACAGCTGTCCCCGTTTGCCTGGCAGAAACCTCTAAGAGTGCGACAGGAGGGACAAGCTGGGTGCCCTCAGATGCTCCCAGTGAGCTCCCCCACAGCCCCCGCCTTCCCACAGACCAATCTAAAACCGCTTGGCAGGGATTGTTTTCATTGTGTTCCTCAAACCCCGTCCCTGGCATTGCAATACTTCGGTTCCTTTGCTACCAGGTAAACCTGAATACACCAGCCGAGAGCAAAAGAGGGCCACAGAAATTACCAGAAGGTGGGAATTCTCCTCTAAGGAACAGCAGTGAGAGTTGTGCTTGTTTAGCCTTGTTTAGCTTGTTTAGAAGAGGAAGCCCCATGGAGACCTTTCCATAGCTGTAGGGCCTTCCAAGAAAGATGGGGACATCTCTTTTAGCAGGGCCAATTGCAAGAGGACAAGGGGCAACGGTTTGAAGCTAAAAGACACTCAATTCACATTGGCTCTAAGGAAGAAGCTGTTTATGAGGAGAATGCTGGAACACTGGCCCAGCCTGCCAAGAGAGCTGGGAGAAGCCCCAAGCCTGGCAACATTCAAGGTTGGATGGCACTCTGAGCAATCTGATCTACTTGAAGATGTCCTTGCCAGGGGCCGTGGCTTTGGAGTAGATGACATTCACAGATCCCTTCTAACCTCAAGCAGTCTTGGATCCTACTTGGTTTCCATTTGAAAAGCATGCAGAGCAGAGATTACTATGTGGGGGCCCATCTGATTGCCTGGAGTTTGGCCGAGGAGCAAACCCTGACAGGGAACAGCTGTTTGGCCTGCAGCCCCTTTGCCTTGTACCTGCAGAAGTTCCTTGGCAGAGCCTCGCCTGTCCACATCCATCTGCAGGCAGCAGCCCAGAAATTCACACAAGCCACGGGGTAGCCTGAGCTGGTGCAGATTTGGTACCCCTTGCTTGCCTATCAGGTAGTTAGCCTGAAGTGAAAGGAAACAGGAGACTCTACGTGATTCTTCCATAGCCTTCAGTGCTCACCTAGACCCCATCTTTTAAGCTGCAGTCTACAGTGGCAATTTCTTGCCTTAGCAGATGGTTAGACATGAGCCTTCTCTCCCAAAGGAAGAAAGGTGCCAGTGCAGCCCCAGCTATTCCAAGCTGCACCAGGTCTAGCCTTGACAGCTGATGTGAGTCCCAGGGACGGTTTTAGAAGTGGGCCTTGCTGGAAGCACTTCAAGCTGTGGGAATGGGATTTTGTCTAATAGACAGGGACCAGAAGGACACAGCTAACTGAGCGTATTTGCACCTTACCCTGTCACTGGTTTCCCGAAGATAAGGAGCCTCTCCTTTGGCCATTTCAATTCCCACGATGCCAAGGGACCAGGTGTCCACTTTGGGGCCGTAGGGCTCTCCTCTCACCACCTCGGGTGCCATCCAGCAGGTGGTGCCGACCATTGACCTCCGTTTACTCTGCTCAGGGCTGAGCAGAGCACAGAGGCCAAAATCAGCTGAGGAGAAAAACAAACACTGCTTCAAGTAGGAGACCAAGGAAAAGGGTTCTTCACTCTAAGTCCCAGAATGCAGTGCTGAATCGTGCTGGAAAAGCAGCTGGGCTCTCTTTCCTCAGGGCTGCAGCCAAGGACATGGGCAATTGTCCACTTAACAACCCTCCCACCATGGCTTTTCCTCATTCCCCTGATGTTTACATTGCAACTCTCTCCTTTTGGAAGGAACACACACAGAAACCAGAGTTACTCTTGGCACCTTGTTGCCCTCTAGACCACCCGGCACCCTCCAGCTGCGCCCTGGGCTTGCAGAGTGCTCCCTGCACTCTCACCAGCGCCACTGCTGGGCACCTGGCAGCCACTCCCAAGCAGCCCCACACCGCCTCCCCGGAGCGCTGCGCCTGACCAGGAATACCCACCCAACTTGACGGAGCCATCCCGGCCCAGAAGGATGTTGTCACTTTTGATGTCTCTGTGGATCACCTGGTTGGCATGAAGGAAAGCCAAGCCTTGCAGGCACTGCGAGAGAAAAAAGAAACAGGAAGCCAAAAGTCAGCCTGATCTGATTGCATCAGACGCAAATGGAGGCTGCTCCTGAAGGTTCACAGATCTCAAAGGAGCAGCGAGTGCAGGAAAGAGGAAGAGCTTGCTGCTGCAAGACTCGGAGAGCAGGATCTTTCCAAAGGAGGCATATTAGCTATTGACGGGGAAATGTCAGTCGTTGCTGGAGACTGTCCCCTGCAAAGGCAGTCAGAATGACCGCTGCTGCAGCGGATGCTCTCTCCCTGTCTGGAGGACAAACAAGGGTTTGCCAAAAGAGAAAAAGTCCCTGCCTTGGCTACCAAGGGGATCACTGACAGGTGGGAGACTGCAGGACAAGGGTTATACGTCTGCCTCGACAGAACCTGGAAGCAGCTCATTGGTCAGTTTTCAGCGGCAAGCACCATGCTGGGTGCTATGCCATCCTTTGAAGCGGAGACCTGTGACAGGTGAGTCTCTCTTTGGCTTTGCCGCTGGTTGAAAACTCGCACACCAGCACCTTTGCACTTACGGGCAAAGAAGGCAATGCAGAAAGGTTTGGGGCAAAGGCTTGGAGAGGAAAAGGGCAGAACAGAAAATAAAAATGAAAAAGAGACAGGGAGTTCAACAACGGTAACTCAGAGTAAAGAACAGACTACAGTAAGGGCAGGGACACTGGCAGGCAGTTCAGTGCAGATGCCCCTTCTTCTCTGAAGCATGAGAGCAACACAGAAAGAATGCTCTGAACATGGAATCGCTCACTTAGCATCTCTTTCGAACTACGAGCCCGTCCAAGCCATCCCAAGCACAAGCAGGACCCCTTACCTCCCGACACACTGTTGCCATGTGTCCTACAGCCATCCTTCTTAGGCTGACTACATCAGCTAAGGAGCCTCCATCCATATATTCCAACACCAGCAGGACAGCCTCATTGACAAGGTAGCTGCAAGATGAAAGCAACAGCGTGGAGCTGAATGTGCACAGCTAAATTGCCGTATGGAAGAAAAGACTGCAGCTGAGTTTTGTTTCCAGGTCACTGGGAAATGAAGATGGAATCAAATGAAGACACACTCCACCCAGGCTATCCAGTGCCCCGTCATCTGTGCTGCCTCAATGAGGAAGGCACACCCGTGGAAAACGAGATGGCTTAGGTGGCAAGAAGGGGAAAAAGGCAGTTTGGTGAGGGCAAAGATCAATCTGGAAGCAGACGCATCCCAGCAGCTGCTTCATCATCTTCATACACAAACTGCACCATTAACTCCAGCAGCAAGGAGACACAGTTTTCACAGCTTTCACTCAGGGCATGTGGGTGTCCAGCACTGCCAACACCCTTTGGGAAACTTTGCAGAAAGGAAAGTACAAACAGGAAAAACAATTTCAAACCTGGCAAATTATGTGCCTCCTAGCCTAGTCTTTTGGCATGCAAGGCAATGAAAAATAGTGGGAATGGTGCAAGGGAAATCATCTCTGGGATGCTTTCTCAGCACTTCTCCTCCAACCCTTGGAAAAAACCACGCCCCAAACCAGCAAAACGTGCAGCCAGTGAACATACAGGCTGCTGGCTTAGTAAGAGAGCCAGGTTTCTGAGATCAATCTTCAAGCTGTTTATGCCACGAACCACTGATGGGGACAAAATGCAATCTCCTGCCATGCCTCATCCAGGAGTGGATTGATGTTAATTGAAAGATCCATTTTCTGTCAGAACTACTTACCTTTCAAAGTAGGTGACAATGTTGGGGTTCCTAAGTTCCCGCATGACCAGGATTTCCTTTACCACTTCCTCACAACCCTGGTGCTGGAGATTAAGTTGCTTTACGGCCACCTACGATGACGTTGAAAGCAGTGAGGGACAGACATCACCAGAGCCTCTTTCTCTGTGAACTCACGGGCCTGGGTGCCTTGTCACCTCGGTCAAAAGGGACTCTAAACCATCAACCACAAAGTGCTAACAGCACTCTCTGCACCCACAGACTTCTCAAATAGACTTTGTTTAGCATTACTATTATCGCTTACACATGTTTTGAAGCCAAAAATAATTTTGCTCCTGTGAAGACAAATTGAAATCACTGGCAATACGTTAGCATTTCTAGGGGCTTTGACCAGCCTTTCAGAGACGGCTGCCATTTCCATTGTGTGCCAGAGTAAACACACACATATGTGACAGGGAAAACGCTGACCAAAAAAGAACTCCAAAGCGACTCAAAGTAAAGTTACAATCCTAGCACATCCTAACTTCTTCAGTTTGGGTCTTGCAACTCCGAAGAACAATCCTGCACATGGCTTAGACTTGTAATTATTTAGTGGGTTTATAAATTAATAACCCTTTCTGTGGTACACTGTGGATGCGCCCCAGGTTATAAGCACCTAAGGGCTTAGGCCTTTTGGACGCCTCCTAGACCTCCCCTCCCTCCAAGTGCAGTTCCTGAGCCCAGCACTGCAGGTGGATAAGGAACTTCGTTATCTAATTCCTTACTATTAAGGAAGATGGAATGTATGTGCTGAGAGCCAAAAAGCTGAATTCAGGACTCTGAACTTTTAGCCCCAAAGAGCAGCAGGACTCTCCAAGACACTGCCATGTCTGTGCGGTAGGTAGAGAGACAGCATCTCTCTAGTGGAATGTCACCTACACAGGATCAACACAAGGTTGTACTATTTAAGGCTCTTCAACAACTCCTTCATATTGATCTCTGTGTGTGTGCGTGTATGTGAACTAGGTTCCCTAGGACTGAAAGGCAAAACTGTGCTCCACACAAGATCTCTCCTTCTTTAGGTCTTGCATGATATTTTCCAACTAAACCACATGATGGAAAACAAAATATCTGTCTGAACCTTAAGAGGAATTGGGCCGGAATGAATGCTCTTGCCATCAGCTAATCTATGCAGATTCATCCAGTAAGTCCAAGCTAGGATGTCCTTCTCTGAAGGACACCACTGCCATCCTTGCATTCATTCAGGTGGGTAGGAAGGACAAAGTCTGTCCAAAATGCATTTTGCAGCCCGCCTCTAGACAGGCTGCTTCTGCGGGACAGCCTTTGCAGCAAAGATAGGCGGCCCAAAGCTCTGGCCACAGATCACATCCCAAGGGAAAGCACTCAAGAGCTGCAAAATCCGCGTGGGCACTTACCGCTTGTCCTGTGGCAGCGTTGAAGGCCTTATAAACACTTCCAAAACCCCTAGAAACAGAGCAGAGGCAAAAAACCAGAGAAGTTGTTCAGTGCTCAGAAGCAAAAGGCAGCCCAGGCAGAAGCTCTCTGCTGCCTGCAGTGCCTCTAAAACACTGGGCTTTGTCTGCTCTTCAGCCAATGGCCCAGCGGCCCAGCAGCCCTCTGCCATGCAGAGTGTCCCAGAGAAAAGCTGGGTCCAACAGGAAAAAAATGGGCCACTACAAATCTCAAATGTACACACTAGATTATGCATGCAGGGCTGTTCTTTGCCTTTTCCTTCTCGTGTCTGTGCCTGTGGCACGCCTGCCCAGCCAATGAAACACACAGTCCTGCCAGGCCTTCTCGCTCCTCTCTTGTGATCCTACCTGCCAAACTCAGGCAACACCACACGGCCTTTCTTATTTTCCTGACCACTGAATATCCAGCAAAATACGACTAAGAAATGCTACTGAGAGCTGTTATCTGACAGCTATCAGGTGGGAAACGGCTCTCTCAGGTTTTTCTTCTTTCATGAGTGTGGCCATATTACTTGGAATCATACAAAACCATGTCTCATGGGAAAACAGGCAATCTGGTGGCACATCTTGGAGGGACAGGAGGGCTTCCAGGTCCTGCTCCTTGAGGCAGCCAAGACACTGTCAGCATCCAAAGATTCATAATCTTTGATGAAGCCTTGTACTGCCTCAGCACTGAGACAGGGACAATCTAAAGCCAGGGTCTGAAGATGCTTGCAGCTTGCCTGACTTTCCATGGGATATTGCACCATCAAACTTCCTGGCCCATGGCTCTGTAGAAGTAAGCCTGGCTGCACTCACCCACTGCCAATACGTCTCCATCCCGTGTACTTCTTTTCCGGACCTCCCACACTCACAACATGCCCTGAAAGAAACAAATTGCAAGAAGCAAACTTCAAAACAGAGATCCTGACTTCCAGGACAGCTGAAGTCCAGCTCCACTCTCTGAGGCTCTGAGCAATTTCTGGTCGCTTGGCTAACAGTAACATCAACAAGAACAACAACAACAACAGCAGCCCCAGCAAGACAGGCAGCTCTGGCCTGCACAGAGTCTGATTCTCCCACACTCCTTTGGAGGGTTGCCTTGAAGGGAAACTAAGCCCATGGAAAAACCATCAGAACAGACAGAGACCAGAAAAGAATGGACACCAAGGCAAGTGGTGGTCATCTATGGGATGACAAATGGGAAGGAGGGCTGAAAACTCTGGACCCTTCATTTTCTTGGCAAGAAACACTCTCTTGTGAGATTCAACAAAAGGTTTCATACTTCCAAGGATTAAATGCACCCTAACACCTGGGATGAATTTTTATCAACATCCTCTTGTTTTCGGATCAGAAAGAATATTGCAAAGTGAATTCCAGGAGAGGAGGGGATTTTCTCTACTTCTCAGCAGTTTGCCTAAAGAATGCCTTGACATTTTTAGAGAACAGCAGCTCATGCTGTGCTACATCCAAGAACAATGGCTGTAAGAAATAGAACCCTTTTCATTTATGAGCAGGCTAAGTTCTGAAGACCACTTTGCCCGTTCCCCATGTAGTGAAGAGCTACAAGGCCTTGTCTTCAGCCTGGGCTGAAGCAGTCACTAGCAGCAGAAGCAGTCACTAGCAGCAGCTGTCACTAGCACTGCACTCGGCCCCTTGGACACCACCCACGGGTCCCATCTTCCCACAGGGCACAGCCCAGACGGGCCACAAGGAGAGCGCCGCTCCTCAGGCGCTGCCGTGACACAGACGCCTGCACAAATGAGATGCTGATCCTCTCACGAGTCCAGGTGAAGGCAGCTGAAACCTCACAGCTAAGGAAGGCTGCAGCCTCTGCAGTCACACCACTGTCAGTGGCAGGGCAGGTATGACAAAAAGCTGGGCAAAGCCCACGAATGGCCACTGACAGCCACTGTGAAGAAGCCAGAGCCCCAGCCAGCTGTGTTACAAGCTGTTGACTGTGGAATCCTCTGATTGCTTGTCCCTCAGGGAAATCCCCAGAGCCCTCCCATGAAGGGAGGAATACTTACAATAGAGTTCCACCCTACCTGGGCAGACAGAAAAGTCTTCCTCATGGACTCTTGCATAACACCGATACATCCCACTTCCTTTCCCCATAGGTCCCAACTTTCCCTGGTTTCTCCTTCCCCTGTTTCCTCATTGGTTGTGATACCCCTGGTGGACGGCCCCTTCTTCCTGAGAGCCCATTCCCTTTGCCCTCCCCCTTGCTACCGCCCTCGTACCCGCCCCTACTTAAACCTTGTGCAGAGGACATGGCTTATCTTTTGTCTTCTGGTTCCCCTCGGGCGTGCTCAAATAAACCTCGCTGAAACTGACCTTATAAAAGGCCTCTCTGCCTCTGTGCACTGAGCTTGCTGTGGTGAGTGTGGTGTGTGTGGACTTGACTGCCTGCCTGAATGTTTACCCAAGTGGCTTTTCTCCAGGAGATGCTTATTGGGAAATAGGTAGCAGCAACCAGCATCTAAACCGCCCCCCCCGCCCGCTGCTACAGCTGACCAACTCAAGCCAGAACATGGTTGTCTTTGAATTCAGACCCCTGGAGGAGTCGATCCAACCCCTCTTTTGTCCCAGCAGCTGATGGCAGACACTGAGTAAACTGGGCTCTGTTCTGTACCTGACCGGTTATTCTCTGACAGCACTGCACTGGCAGCTCTTACTAGTTGTAAGAAGCAACTCAGTTGTAGTGCAGAGTCACTAAGCCTTGGTGTGCTTTCCTAGAGTGCAGGACTCTGTGCAGGGATTGGAACACTGAGCCAATGCTCAGTGTTCCAAGAATATTTACCAGCTGGGCATTAGCAGTGACAAAGTGCCTGCTACTGGAGGAACATGCAGCAGAGGAGCTGCAGGCTTCCTCCTGAGAATTCCTTGCAGGGCAGTTTTATCTGACCATGCCACATAGATGTGTCTCTTGGATGCATCTTCCTAAGGACACAACTAAAATACCAAGTAGGGATTGTAAGAAAAGCGTCCTGGTTTTCTTCTTTAGGGGCACTTTGAAAACAGTTCTTCCTCTCTGATACCTTGAGATTGTTCTAAGAATGTAACTTTTTAACTTGTAGGGGGTACTGAAAAGACATCTTCCACTCTTACTTGTGCTGTCACCTGATGTTCTCTTCAAGGAGGTCAGGCTAACCAAAATGTAGAATTCTTATCAAACCAAACCACAGAAGGAATAACAGAAGTACCAACAGTCATATAAACAACACCAGCATTAAACCAGCTGCACAGCCAAGCAATTTCTCTGAAGTATTTTGTCTCCAATGACTGGTTACCAGTCAGGAGTCTAAAGGGAATCTAGGAAGCCAAGTGTTCTCATCAGTTTGGCTGGACTAGCACACACACCTTCACTGAGTCATTGGCTAGGCTGCAGCCTACTGCTGCTTGGGACACAATCCCAGCTTTTGTCTTTACTGCACAGGGAAGCTCAGGCAAAGCCCACCCACTCCCACCTTTTGCCTCAAAGGCAAAAGGAACGCCCCGAGTGCTCCCTGGCTGCCCCCAAGCACAACACTGGCTTCTGTAGGGAGTGCAAATGTCTGTCTGACACCAGAGTGAGGAGGAACGTGCTACAGCTCATGCTGAGGCACACACACTATAATACACTGCTGGATTGCACAAGAAATCGCCAGGACGTACTCAGCAGCTTCAGGAAGTGCTTCTCTCTCTCCTGGCTCGAGCGGGGCGAACTGCTCATGCTCTGGTTTTCAGGCTGCGGACAGGAGGCTTCTTCAGAGGATGCTGCTGCTGCGGCAGCTTTGACGGCAGATCCTGCGTCCCTCTGGGACAAGAAATTTGTTTGTGTCAGAAGGGCGCCTGGCAGCGATGGCCCAGACACAGCATTTCAAAGGCAAGCCCTTAGGAACAACACTGGTGTTAGGCTGCAAGCTGAGCTGTCAACTCTTCCTCCTCAAGTCAAACCCAAAGAGCAGTCAGAGACTACAGCTTGTCACAGCCAGCCATAGGAGAGACTGTGACAGGGAAAGAACAACTGTACATTTCACCCCGTTCTGCGGACTGCATTCACCATGGACAGGGACAACTTGTTCAGAATCTGTGTGGGTCACCATGCTCACCTGAACAAACCCCTCAAAAAACAAAGCAAGCTCTAAGAGGCCAGCAGAAATACATGCACAGGATTGCTGGCCCACCGGCCAAGGCACCAGCCCTGCTGCCCAGGGCAGCAACTGAGATTCAGTGGCCCAGTAAGTGTCCTTCTGACCAGCTGCCATGGAGACCACAGAGCATGGCGCTCAGAGACATTTCCCCATCCACCTGCTGCTCTGCAGGGGAAAGGCAACAAGGGCAGAGACCACTTGTTGCATGAGTGCAGTGCCTCCTGCTCTTTCACTCACCTGCTTTTGGTCAGCCAGCCTGTACTGCAGCAGGACCTTGTGCATCCTTTGCATTTCTTCTTGGTGCCTCTTCTCCATTGCCTTCATCTTCCTCTGAGCTTCCTGCAGTTCTGCCTGCAGCTTGTCCTTGATATTCCATCAGGAGAAATCTTACTGGCACCTGCCATCATGCTCAGGTTTCCTCTTTTCCAGTCTCAAAAGCACTTCTATTCAGGCACTTGCTTCTGCTTCTCTACCCAGCTCTAACCCTTCCATCCTAGCTCTTCTTCCTGGTGCTCAGTGCTGGAACCTGCCAGGCTCTGTGCTCCCAGTGCCTGCAGTAGTCCTTGCCTCCCCTTGCCTGAGATGTCCAGTTCATGCCCCATCACTGCCCTTCCCTCTGCTAGCTGGCTAGTCAGGCTCACCTGCCCATTCTCCCACTCCTCCTTCAGCACCTGCCTCAGCTGCTCCCTTTGGTCTAGCTCTCTCTGCAGCCAGTACACCCTGTCTAGGACAGCAGCCTTCTGACGCTGCTCTTCCTGCAGGACCTGCACACAAATGAAGACAGCTTTAAACTTCCCACCCACCGCTTGTGCGGCAAGCAAGACTAATGTGCTCACGCTTTCCAAAAGCATTTTGTTCTCATTCTCATTTTCATGAAGGGTCAGCTAAGAGACAATCCCATCCAGACAGACAGTGTCCAGAGAAGCAGCGCCCATAGGGAGAGCAGAGGAGTCCAAAACAGCGCACAAACTCTCTTTCCACAATCTGTGCCTCTTGACTGGCTCTGCTTGGTATCTTTTCTTGTTCAGCTTGCATGATGGCAATTTCCTGCTTCATTTCTCCTGCTCTCTCTGTACCTCAGCCAGGAAGTTTGCCCGTTCCTTCAGCTGCTCCAGTGCCTCCAAATGCTGTTGTTCCAGTTGTCTCTCCTGATGAGGGGGAGAGACAGTTCCAGATGAAGTCCCTGCAATGATCTCCAAAGAAAAAAATGGAAGCTTCAACCCTCCAACAACCCCCCCCCTCCCCACTTGAAAAGTGCACATTAGAAGTGACTTTGTGCCCTCCAGCAATGCTGTTCTAACCCAAAAGTTAGAGGGAGTGTCAGCAGGTGGAAGGAAGGAGATGCCACCTTTCTTCCCTGCTCTGTTGGCTTCCTGTTGTCTGGCCCTTCTCTCCTCAGGATTTCTGCCTCTTCTCAGAGGCTCTGTTCTCAAAGTCCCTCTGCCCTTTGATCAAGGAAGAGCTGCAGATGGACTGCAGGAAGAGGATGAGGCCAGCACCTCGATGACCCAGTCACTAGGCAGGCCACCAGCTGAAACACCAGCAACATGGGGCCTGTTGCATCTGCTTCAGGCTCAAAGGGAAGACAACTGTCCATCCACCATGGAAGGACAGAAAGCAAGGAACCCAGTTGCTGGCACTGCAGTTGGCAGCAAGCTCAGCAGCCGTCTGCTGCATGGCACGAGGCTGTGGGGAAGATCCTGCCCCTTCGCTGCCATGCTTTGGGTGGTGGGTCCACCAGCCTCCAGGTTATGCCCATCCTGAACCTGTGGCTGCATATACTATCCCAGCATTATCCTCTGGCTCTTCACAGACCTTGGACTATGAGCCCTTGAAGCCCCCTGCTGCCTGGCTCAGCAAGGTATAGCCCACAGCAGATGCTTGCGGCCATGTCACATACTCAGGCTGCTCTTCTGCTAAGCCAGCCCTCCAAAGTTGCCTGAAATCTTCAGGTGTGTATTGTTTCTTACCAGTTTTTGCAGGAGCTTTTTTTCTTCCACTTGCTGAGCAGATTGCCAGAGTCTTAGAGCCTTCCCGCACTGCTCCTCTGCCCAGCAGAGCTGTTGAGCCATGCGTTCACTTTGCTGCTGGCTGAGAGATCTTAGAGCCAGCAGCTCACGACGAAGGCCCCTCACATCCTCTGCAAACATGACACATGGCAAGAGTCAGAGACTCCACAAGCAGAGGAATGTGCTGAAGTGAAGCCCTTTCAGTTTCAGGCAAGGAGGGACCTGCCCTCAGCTCCTTCACTCCTCAGGAGCCTTGCGGACTGAGCTGGCTTGGGAGCAACTGCACTAGGCCCGGCCATCAGCAGAAACAAAGCGCACGAGGCTCTCACCGAGCATGGCCTCCTGGGCCTGCGTGGCTGTGCGCACTTGGGCTTGCACACGGCTCCTGGCCATCTCCAGCTCCGATATGTGCTGCTGAGCCTCCAGCAGGCTGCTTTGCAGGCTCTCCTTCTCTGACCTACAAGGTGTGAAGATGAAGAGCAATTGTTCCTGGCACACAGGGATAGTTTCTCCAGTAACCTGTGCCTTAAGATCCCTACACCTTAGTATGGAAAATGCCTTGCATGGAAACTCAGAGACAGCAGGACTATTTTACCACTTCACATAGTAAAGCAGGCCCCTCCAGGTGACTGGGCAGCCTTCCCTCATGACCTAGCCCAGCTGAGCTTGATCTCAGCAGCCAAAGCTCAAATTGCTGTTGCCTGACACGTGGCTGTGCCCACCATGTATCTGCAAAGGAGCAAAAGCCCAGCCTCTGCTCACAGCCCTGAGCACATCAGCACTTCCAAGTCACTCTGCAGGGGGACAGAACAGTGCTCTCCTGGCTGACTCGTCAATGTTTCATGCCATTCATTGTGTACGGATCGGTACTTTGTTTGCCAGGCACTCTCTGAGTCAAAGGGACTAAGGGAATTCACCAAACGATATAGTGAAGCCTCCGGCTTTCAGCAGCATGAGTAGGGAAGCAGAACTAGGTTTTTATCTGAACAAGAACTATCTCAGGGTAGGGACCGTTTCCTGCCATTTAAATGACTGGAATTTGATGAACAAGACCACTCGCTACCTTTATTTTTGGCTAACTAAGCCAGCAGTGCCCAAATATCTTGGCACTCTTTAAAAAGGAAGAAGCAGCAGCCAAAGGGACCTTGACAGGTTACACAGGTGGGCGGACAAGTGGGCAAGAATCAGCGCTCATCAAGAATGCCCAGACAATGTCAAGAAGTCACAAGGCCTTTCCCTTCTGCTGCTGCTGCTGCTGCTGTTTGTAAGCCGATCTTGCTCCGGCACTATACTTCACAAGAGTGAGCTCTGAAGGCTCTCAAGATTTTCAGCATGACCCTCCAGCTTCACCTGAAGCGTCAGCACCCTCCTCACAACAATCACATGGAAGAGCCTTGAATTTCAAAAATCCCATGGCAAACTGCTTGTCGTGGAAAAATCGACTATCAGCTGCACCCAAGGAGAAAGCAAAACCGGAGGGAAACTTCCGTTTTCTGCAAACATCTGCTCGGTTTCCCTGCTATTCAATTCATTGCCAAGTTGGCTTGCTTTGCACTCGTGCAAAGTGTAGGACTGTGCAAGGGGTCCCAAGCAGGTGCCCAAAAAGTGCTTTGAGTGCTTGAGCTGGCAGAAAAAAAAAACATTCGGATGACAGTATCCTTTTCTCTTTGCTTGTGTCTCCTTTATACTCTGTGTGAGAACCATCGGGAGAGCACACAGCAGGCTGTAAATCCTGACATCATGCCCAGCACCTTTGTAATTACAGACCTTCAATAATGTCCCACCCAGGGTCTCCTCCCTGCCCTTACCTGGCCTCTGCCAGCTGCTCTGAAAGGCCTCGTAGGTCCCGCTCTGTGGCTGCCAGTCGGGCTTCCAGGGCAGCATTCTCTTGCGCCAGCACCGCCTTCTCTCTGCACACCTGGGACAGTGTGTGCCCTTGGCGAGAGAACTCCTGGAGCAGCTTCTCCAGACCCCTGCGGGCTGGCCGCTGTGGGCGGCAAACCTGGAAGTGGGGGGGCACCATTTTTCAAGAGGAACAACAACAACAACAGCACAGTCTCTGTCTCAGCTTGCTGCCAGAAGCAGCATTCGGGGGGGTCTTGCCAGGACAAATCCCTCTCCCACAAGTGCTGCCTAGGAACAAGGGGAGCGTACCTTTGGCACTACCAGAGGAACGGCTTCCTTCAGCAGATCCCTTTGAGGCTGCCATTCCTCCTCTGTCTGTGCCACCACTTCAGACACCGTCTCTAGTGAGGAGTGGCACTGTCTCTCAAATGCAGCCAACTCCTTCCATCTACGACAAGCAAACAGACAAACAAGCCTTTAATTGCAACACGGTCTCCTTGCAAGAGCAGGACTACATACCATGTCCCACGTAAGGCAGTCTCAGGGGCTTCCAACAGCCCTCTACTTCCACCTCCAGAGAATGCTGCAATTCCCTTCCTAGACCAGCATCTCTGTCGTTCGTGCTGGTCAAAGAGTCACCACTGAGGAAGTCAAACTAGCTTCCAGAAGCCACAGAACATTTCCAGAAAGCTCAGGTACTCTCAGTATAACAGCTTCCTGCCTGCTGATTACAGAGCTTCCTGCCTGCTCCTTTCTCATTACAGTGGATACCAGACTTGCAAAAGCTTTTCTTTGGCTTGGGAAGTCCAGATGAATACTCCCACCATTCCTATTGCTCTCACTAGTGAAATAAGGAAAGAGCCTGCAAGCTATAACTTGGGGAGGAGGAGGGTATGATTTCCCAATCCAATTATCAAAGGATGGTTTAGGCTGGCAGAGACCCTAGGAAGCATCTAGCCCAGTCTTCAGTTCCAAGCACTTGGGGTTAGCACCTGGACAGGCTGCTAAAGGCTCTGTCCATCTGGGACTTTTGAATTTCCAGGGGTGGAATCTGCACAAGCTCTCTGAGGCGCTTGTTCTGCTGCATGACTGCCTTTGCAGTTCAATGCTTTGCTGTCCTTAAGGCCAGCCTGAACCTCCCTTGCTTTTTACTCTGGTCTAGTTCAGAATGCTTTTTGTCAAGGTTTAAGAAGTGAGTCCCAGCAGGCAGCTCTGCTCTAGCTGGGTCAGCAGCCAGACCTGCCCTGGGCTGCCTTCCCCTGTCTGTGCTGAGCAAGTCAAAGGATGAGAAAGCCAAATTTGTTCTTTGACACTTGGCTTCCTAAAGCCCAGCAATGCCCACCCTTGCTGAGAGAAAGCGAAAAAGCTTAACACACACCTGAATTCCTGGATGCCGCGCACCGCATCCGTGCTCTCCTGCCGCTCCGCCTTTCCTGCCTGGGCCGAGGAGTCCTGACTGGCAAGAACCTCTCCTAGCGGGGCCTGCAAGGAATGGGCAGGGAAAAAGCACAAACAAGCAATAAGGAGCAGGCAAGTTGGCTCCTGAGAGCTGGCAGAAGCAGCAAGCAGTGACACAGCTCACCTGAAGGCAAAAGCTCATGTGTGGGGCTGCTCATGTGGTATTTCTGTGGTGTTTATGTCCCAAGTAACCCTTGAGTTGCTCTGGAAGTGTCTGAGTAGAAGCAGGGAACATTCCCCTGCTCTGCTCTGCTCAAGTGGCTTCCCCTCAGGATTTCAGGCCTTAGAGAGCAGCCAATAGGAACTGCATTCCAGCCCTTCACAGACAGACCTTGTCTCTGCCACGCAGAGCTGCTCAGGAGTCTTCTCAACAAACGTGGGTCACGTCCAAGTTAAGGGTGCAGTCGAAGCAGTGCCTGTAGCTACCTAGCTAGGGCGTGGAGAGGGGTAGGTCCCTGCAGGCAACAGTGGCTCCTCCACACCCCACAAGGCTGTGAACTGTGCCTTGGGACCTCTCTCTCTGCTGACAGCAGGGAGCCTGCACAGACTCTGGGCACAAAGGGGCTGCCTTTCACAGCAGTGGCCCTAAAGGACATCATGCTACCGCATATCTGACACCAAGGGAAGTTCACAGTCCCTGTGAGAATGCCAGGACAATGATGCCTGCATGTGAAAGTTCAGATGCCATTTCGCGTGGGTGGTCCGTGGCTGGGCTGAAGAGCTAGGTCATGGCAGGACTCCAGCCCACAGCATCCTCAGGCAAGTGCTGCCTGCTCAGAAACTTGCAGCCCTGCACTGCACCAAAGCTTTGCACTGAACCAACCAAAGCTGCCACTGATTGCTGCAGTATGCTCAGGCCCTGGACTGACAACACCTTTGTTGTCCTTTGCCTCCCCTTTAGCCTCTGGAGGAAGAGAGCGAGCCAGAGCAGGTTCTGCTGCTGCGGTGCTGCTCTGCAGACAGGCAGCAGCATGAGGGACAGGGAGGAACCTGTCATTTGGAACCTGACTTCTCCTGAGCTCTATCCCCAGATGTCCTGAAGAGAAGTCATGAATTTGGATAAAAGTGGGATGCTCACTCATTAAAACTCAATTCAAGTGGGCTAATGAGACGAATGTTTAGACAGGATTGCACATGCTTCTGAAGGAGCTACTTTAGCTAGGCTATAATTAGCATGCAGCCTCCTGTCTGCAAAGCTTGACTTTCATTAGTTCAAAGCTCTTCAGTGGAAAAGGAGGAAACTGATGGAATCCTTCTGGTCATGTTCATGCAGACTTTGATGTGGACTTTCCTTCGGCCTGCCAGGCCAAGCCCACAGCTTTCTCCACAATCCTCAGACAGCAGGAATTTCAAGGGTGCCCTTCCCACTCACCGAACCCTGGACTTCACTCCTTCCACGCCTGATGCAACCTGCCGGGGGCAAGGGAAAATGAACCAGGCACTCTTAGAAAACTGTTTGTGCTGAGGAATCCCACAGAACAAGTCCACCCAAGCAGAGAGCATTTTCCTTTCACAACATCCCTCCCGGAGCAACACTTCTTTAGCGCAGCAAGCAGGACTGCAAACCAGTACCCTAGGCTGTGTCTACCTTTTGCTCGGCTTTGCCACTAAGGAACTAGGAACTTGGTCGTGAAGATGCAAATTGTTCCTTAGCAGTCAGTGCCTGCATGGGAGCTCATTGTCCAGCCTACAGCTAAAGCAGCTTTTTTCTCCTCTCTTTCCTGGACTTGCTTTTTCTTTTTGTACATTGCATGCAGGATGTCCCACGTGGTTGCTGTAAACAATTGCCCACAAAAGCTTCCAGCAAACCCCTCTTAGCACTTGCAGCGCTGTTGGGACACAGCACAGGCCCAGCTCCAGGCTTCAGGAGCACACACAAACTGCTCGGCACTTTGCCCTTCAGCGCAAAGCCAGTGGCTCTTGTAGCACACAGAGGGGCCCAGTTAGACAGGCACATCCTTTAAGGAGGGAATGCAGAAAAAAGATGCTCTTCCTCAGTTCTGCAGAGAAGTGCACAGTTTTTAGAAGGATGCCTGCAAAGCTCTCCCAGTCTGCATTTTGGAAGTTCCTACACCCTGCTGGGCCAGAGACACCCCTTTTCAGCTGAAGCTGTTGACAGGAACTTTACCAAGCCTATGGCATCTTGATGCCCTTGTTTTTCCAACACGCTGCCCCAAGGAAAAAATCTTCTATTTACCAGTCAAACGACGAAAAGCTTTCCGAGAAGCCGCCAATGAAAAGGCACTGCTGAATGCTCTACGGACTCGCTCCATCGCTTGAGCAGTGCTGCTCGAGTCCGTAGGCCGGGAAACAAAAATGGAAACAAAACCCTACTTGCACAGGTTTTGAGACCGTGCAAGGGAAAAAGGGAAAAACAGGACACTTGCACGAGTCCACGGACTGTGCAAGAAAATACAGAAGCAGAAGAACACCCGCTGTAAGCTGAGAACAGCTCAGTCGAGGTGATCCTCCTGCACCGAGCGTGCCAAGAGCTGCTCTGGACGCTGAGGCCTTGCAGGCAGCAGAACAACCTCCTGCTGACAAGGCTGTGACGTGGCAGCCCTCTGCTGACATCACAATAGCAGCTGCTGTGGGTTGGTCGGTGAATCCATGCATAGCAACCAAACCTTCTCTACAGCTAACGCAAAAGAATAGCCCAGAAAGTTCTCCTCTGCCCCAAAGCAGCACAAAACCCCCTTGCAGTCCGTAACCCACAGCTGAAAGGATCCAAGAGTAACACAAAACAGGCACCAAGCCCATACACCTTGTGTACCAAGCTGGACTCAGAGAAAGAGCCAGGATGTGAGGAAACCAAAGGCCACGTGCCCTTCTGCCCAGCAGCACTTCTGACTAAAACCAAGAAGAATTGCTTAAATTCTGTGGATGAAATTGTGCTTTGCTCGTATCCCGGAAAGTTCCCTCCATTGGAATGCCTGTCATTCCTGCCCGTTTGCTGCATGGCTAACATCAACCAGCAAATTGTAGGCCTTGCTGAAGGAAGAATGACACCTGAGTGGGGAGAAAAAGCCAAGTAACCAACCTGCTGCACACGCAGCACACTGCTGCTGCACAATGACGGCACCTCAAAGAAGCCTTTGGGGCCTGTGCCTCACTTCTGGCAGCTTCCCTGCAGTAGGCATCTGGCAGTCACAGGGATATGACTCTAATGGACACACAGGAAGAAGGAAAAGAACGTAAAATCCCAATGTAGGACAATGTAGAAGCTGATGGGAGGAGGAAACCAGTGTGACAAAATGGGCAAGTCCCACTTAAAAGGGAGTTATGAGGCAGAGACCAAATGGGTGGTCCAGCTGGTGGGCACACCTGAGGAAAACAGAGCCACCACAAGCTTTCCAAAGTTCGGAAGCTTCCTTCCCCCTCCTCTCCTCTGCCTTTGAAACCAGTTTTTGTCTCCCTCCTAAAAATAATTGCTTCATCATTAGCAGCAAGTGCCTGGAAAACCACTTGTGATTTTCTTTCTTAGTTAAAAACTAAAAAGAATGGAGAAAGATCTGGGCTTTTGCTCTTTGCCTGCTTTTGCAGCCATGGTAGCATTTTGGATGGGCTCTACACAAGTCCAGGTGTTTCCCAGCCCCAGGACCACCACTGGCATGAGCCCAGCAAGTGTAGCGGAGAGAGCAGCTGGTCAGGCACCACATGTGACGTGTGGGAGGCTGCATATTGTCCTGATGCAGATTCCCTCTGTGTGTCAGACTGAAAGTCAGGACAATTCTCAAGAAATGTCTGATTAGATGAGGAACCCCTTTGGATCCACAGACACCACATTTGCGCCTCACTGGTGTCATAATCCCCAATCTTTAAAATGTTGCTGGGTCACCTCCATTTCCTCCAGGCTAGACATCAGGGAATAGTTTCAAACATGCACTGCTTACAAATCAGTCCCCAGTGCCTGCATACCGTTTTCTGCCCACCATTCACAAAACGCCCCTATTTCCTCTAAGGAAAGCAACAGAAAGCTCTAGCAGCCTGCCCCCCACCCCAAGAGTTTCCAACCAATTTTTTCCTCTACTTTCTACATCCTATGTCTTAGCAAAAGTGCTTTCTGCCAGCACAGTGGAGACAGACTGTGCTGTTTCATTTTAGTTAAATGGTATGCTGTTTCACCCCTTGAAAATGTTCCGTTTATTCCAAGCCTGTGACCCTCCCCTGAAGTATCATGTATCTGTAATCCCACTGACCCGAGTTTTATTCCTCACCTACTTTGAATCTCGCTGTTAAGATGTGCAAGGGAGACCAGACTGTCTCTTGGCCCATTTCTCCCTTTCTCACCCTCCCTCTCTTCTCCCTCAGAAACCATGCTGCTCCTGGGGTGGCACCCCCAATAAACCCTCCT
Organism: Molothrus ater; assembly: GCF_012460135.2. Classification (NCBI taxonomy): domain Eukaryota; kingdom Metazoa; phylum Chordata; class Aves; order Passeriformes; family Icteridae; genus Molothrus; species Molothrus ater. Next base: position 112,216 of record NW_023416850.1, on the reverse strand, counting down.
ATAATTATCATACTCAGAAGCCTTGTGGAGTCTCCTTGCCTGCCTGCCTGCTACCAGCCAACATAAAGCTAAGGGGGCCCCCGAGGACTCCGCAGGGATCCTCAAAACAAACCGCAAGAGCCAAGCTGCTTGCTGAAACCCTGAACTTCAGTGCTCTTGAGAACAACACTTGGAAATCCCACTGGAATCAGCATTTCTTACAGGGATTGGCATTTGCTGAGGAATGGCTTACACTGCTCATCCTCTTGGCAGCTCACCTGGGCCTTGTGATAGAAAGAAGGAAGCTAAGTGAGTCTGTGGAGTTTCCTGGCAGGAACAAAGCCTTGGGAGAGCAAGCAGCATTCTCAGGCTGCTCTCAGGGGAAAACCCCAACAAGCTGAAGACACCTGGCTAAAGGGGTGAATAGCATTGTGAGCTATGCTGGCCTGCAATAGCAAGGTCCTGGACATGAAGGTAAGGGGCACAGTGTCCTCGTGTCCTGTTTCTGCATCTTTCTGAGGAAGCAGAGGAATCCTGCCTCCGCCTGTGAGGAATTCAGCCTGGGAACTAATAGTTCCCTTCTGGTTTGGCTTTTGCCTTTTTTTCTTTTGGACAGCATTGCTTTGTAACATCAGCTGAGCCTGCTCCCAGGGTGCCTGAGTGGACCCTGTCAGCAAAGGAAGTGCAGGAAGCCTGGAGAGGAGGCACCTGTGCTTGAGGAGGCTTTGTGGCCTGCTAGCTCAGCACAGGACTGGGAATGAAAACAGCTAAATCCTGCACTCCATGGGAAGGTTCCCTTGCCGGTCAGCGTGCGCTGAAGCGAAGCTTTGCCCTGGCGCTGTGCCTTGCGGACGGACAGTCCCGTTGGTGGCTGCGCAGCTGCCCGAGGCTCTCCTCCCTCACAGAGGGGCCCCGGCCCGCCCCGGGCGCCCCCTGGCGGCTGCCCCGCCCCGCCCGCCCCGCGCAGGGGCGCTCCCTTTTCATGGCGCCGCCCAGCGGCAGCCGCCCCTCACTGCAGGCAAGGAGGAGGGACCGGCCCCTGCTGCTCCTCCTGTCACGTGTCTCCTTTCTTTTCCAAGAGACAGGAAGGCTCCAAAGGAAGCGTTTTCCAGCTGTGTCCCTCTGCTTTACTTGCTGGGGGCCGACAGTCTCCCTGAAGGTGGCCCTAGTGCATCCATAAGTTCTGGTGCAGGAAAAGGCCCCTTCCTTCTCCCACCAGCTGTCATTACTGCCTCAAAAGCACCGCCCAGCTCTGGAAGGAGAAACAGCCCAAGGCACAGTGGTGCCATCCCTGCTCAGCCGGGGCTTTCTGGCACAGCAGCAGCAGCAGCAGCAGCAGCAGCAGCAGCAGCAGCAGCAGCAGCAGGGCTTGCCTTGGCTTCACCTGGGAAGCCAGAAGCCTCTGTAAATCAGCACGTTCCCAGGCTGCATCAGCTCCTGCTGCTGGGTGAATCCTACTAGCTCTGATAATTTCCAAAAGGTTATAAAGGCAGCAGTGTAGACATACATGCAGAGCAACCAGCATCCAATAAATGTGTGAGAAGTTTCCCCACAGAAAGGAAAAGAAAAATGTGTCCTGGGAGCAAGATCTCAAGAAGAAATGATTGAGATTTGCAGTTATACACAGATTTGTTGCGGCATGTCTGCAACTAGCCTCTGTGAGTGAGCTGCACTCCCAGAGCCCAGAGCACGCTTGCTTAAACTGCTGACGAATGAGGCAAGAGACGGGTCTTTGTGTTGAACTCCAGACATTGTTTATTGCACTGAAGAGGGTCTAGGGACAGAGACAAAATGGGGCCGAGGACACAGGGTTTTAGATGGGAGGAATAAGGCGTGGAGCAACACAGTAAGCCAGGACCAATAGGTGACAAGTGAGGGGAGAACATTCTAGGGTGTGTACATAGAAGGAAAAAATGGCAGTTGAACTGGGTGATACCAACAAAACCTGCTGCATCAGCATGAGCCTGCAAATGCCCATGGACGAGACTATTGCATTCTGAGAAGTATCTCTCTTTGACCTTGGTCATCTTTGCCCTGAGGTTAAAGTTCCAATGGTAGGCCCCTAGGCTTCCACACAGATTTAAGGTGCAACCATGATACTGTAAAAAAGGGAAGAAAATTCACCTTTCTGAAGAGGCAAGCTCCTCATTGTATCATGTGCACAGCCAGCCTTTATCAAAATCAAAGGGTAAAAAGAGGGTTACTCCAAGAGGTATGACTTCAATCTAGTTCTCTGCAAATTTCTTATATGTGTTGGGATAAATTACTGTTCCTTTCCTGTGGCCTTACAAGTGGAGGAGAATAATAGTAATAGTAATAGTAATGATGATTTTATATATATATATATATATAAATATATATATATTTATATATATAAAATCATCATTATTAATACTATTATATATATATATAGTATGCACATTAAATTATGCATTAAAAATGGAAGTACTTAGATAATCAGGCAGTATTTGCAATTCGTAGACTATTGATTCCATAGCATGTTTGAAGAAACGATCTTAATTCTGTTGTAATAACTTTTAACTGACGTGGAATGAAGATTGAGTATTGTACTGATGAACTCTGTGAGCTTACTTAGGTTGCACCAGTGGAAGAACAATTTTGTTTAAAATGTGATGTAAATTACATACGACTTTGAAACACAAAGATGTTTTGTCCTTGTCATTTTAGAACAAAATTGTTCTTGCTCAAAATTCTGTTTATTAGGCAATGTAATGGTGTCCATTTGGATACATAAAAATTTAAAAGTCAGCTCCATTGCAACAACATATTCATTCAAATACTGGTTTAGGGAATGTTGCTGCCTTAGTGCAGCATAAATGACCACATTAGTTAAAAGTCAACCAATAAACAAATTCAGCTTTAAGTTATCATACAACTGCTGTTGTACAATTCTTTCAGGATCTTTTGCTGGTCACCGTGACTTTGAGAAATGTTAAAAGTCTCTTTCCTCAGCTTGAGTGCTTGAAGAATGAGTCGGAGCTTTTCAGTTCTTGGTCTCAAGGTTGTTTATTGCGTCTTATCTATAAAAAATTTTCTCTTACTCTGCTGAGCTCTGTCCAGCAGGACAGTTCTAGGCACACTGCCTGCCCCCAGGGTGGTGTTATGTCTTTATACTAAAAACTACATATATAATGTTTACAATCACTTTCTAATACTTATCACCTATGTTGACAGTGAGCTTCTACTCTAAACCAATCTAAAAGTGCCAACATCACAGCAGAAGATGGAGGCCAAGAAGAAGAAGGAGAAAGGCTGGACACACCCAGATCCCTCCATCTTGCCTCCTGAACTCCCATTCTAGAAACCCCAAAATCTACTTTTCCACTCTGTGATAACTTCACTATTACTTTACCTAAAGTGTTGTGGCTTGCTGATCTTCATATAGGGTTGTTAATTTGCTCCATGGGTCATAATCAAAACTACAGGTGTTTTGGGCTCCGTGCCAGGGCTTCTGAGCCTCCTGGCAAGGGTCTTGGCCATTCTGGACAGCTAGAGAGATGTCCTATGTTCCCACACAATTCTAGCAGGATTTTCTTTTTCTCCTATTCTGCTACTTTTTGTGACATTTGCTTTAGGACTCTGCTCTAGCAGGATGTTGATGACAGCTTCTAGTATTCTCTGCCTGGCATGCCTTCACAAAGATAAAGCTATGTGCTGGCATAACTGGAGTGAAGCGGGGAAAGAAGAACTGTGCTAGATGGATTTGTTGTTGATCTGTGCATTGCGTGTATTACCACCTAGCAGAATACACGGTTTAAGACATTGCATGATGCCTCTCTTTCCCCATGTTGATTTCATTTTACACCCTACTCCATTTACTTCATGCTTTTCCTTCCTAGTTCACTCCATATTCTACTTTTTCCCCAGTGCACCCGACACCATTTTCGACTCCTTCTTTTTCTCTTCACAACAGATCCAGACTAAGACCGTGGCACAGTGTGTGGAGTACTACTACTCCTGGAAAAAGGAGCATAAACTTGCCAGCACTCTGGCTCAGGTGAGGGGCAAGAAAATCGAGACGTGCCAGGAAGGTCGAGAAACTGGCAGAAGGGGAGAAAAGCTGCTGGCGAGCCATGCCAGACGCCCCTTTGCCAGGATCACATCGTCCCATGCGCTGGGAAAGGCACAGCAGATGCTGCCCGGGGCTTCCTTGTGCTGCTGCCCTGAAGTATGCAATTCTGGAGCCTAACTTTGACCCAAGGAAGCAGCAGCGCCACCAAAATGGGCTTTGACTCTCTACAGATGGGCTTCTCAAGGGCTGGCACCCTCGCTGACTCCAATCAGACCCTTAATTCCCCACTGCTTGCTGACATCAGCAATCCAGGCTGCCTTTGTGGATATGCTGCAGATTTTCAGGGAGTTTTTCTAGCATCGCAGCATACTCCCCAAGAAGGAGCTGCCGGTGCCGTGGCTCCCCTAAAACTTTCCTTACCGGCAAAGAGCAATTTGCTTCACATCATGTGAGAGAGAGAGAGAGAGAGAGACAGGGAGGGAGATTATTTTGGGTACTAGAAAATGGCTAACCATGTGTCTACCCTAATTGGACTGAATTTAAATGCCATTGCCTAGACATTTGTGGAGGAAAAGCAGAGAGAAATAGATGTTAGGCAGAAAGGTAGAAATAAGAAATGTAGAGCTCTAAATAGGCAGGTATTTATCCCACCCCTTTGGCCTGTAGAAAAGAGGAGTATTTTCCTCCAAGCTCTGGGTTGGCAGCCCGCCGCAGCCCATTGGCAAAGGCAGCCGTTTTCTCAGCTCTTGAGGGTCTGGAAGGATTTGCTTAGGCCGATAGATTTTTGTGCTGGATGCTCTGATTTCCAGCTTTGTGAGAGGAAGGAAGCATTGATAAGGACTCTTTGATTTCCAGAGTGTGGGCAAAGCAAAGAGGAGGAAAAGCCCTCCCAGAAAGGAGAACGGGGAGACAGGGAAGAGAAGCCGCAAGAGGGCTCGCAGCGCCGAGTGTCCCTGCTGCCAAGCGCGCCAGCCGCCCCGCTCGGCGGGAGGCCCCTTTCCCTGCGGGCAGTGCAAACGGTGCGTAAGTTCCTCCTCTTTCTGCTCAAAGCTGCGCCTTTGGACTAAAACAGGCTGACCCTTTTCAAAGGCACCGCAGGGGAAGCTGGGGGCACTTGCAGCATCGCCCCCGGCAGCCGTGGTCAAGCTTAACACCCACCTCAAACCCAAAGAGCTTAGGTAAAACCCAGCCTTCACAATGAAACCTTGCCGTGCCCCAACAAGACACAGTTCATACAAGTAGGAATAGATCCATCAAAGCTTGGTTTGATGCTGCTGATCAAATTCAAAAGAGGATGCAGCAAAAGGAGGAAGACATTTCAAGGCATTGAAAGTAGAACGATCAGACTCATGGTGCTGATCAATTCACAAATGTGCCACTGCCCGAAAAGACAGAAATTCCTACTCAAACGGAGATCTCGGCACTTGGTTTCATGGTGTGTACTAAAGTGAGCAATGGATGGTTTGTTTCCTATCTTGCAGGGTGTTTGAAACCGTGAAGGAAAGGAACAACCACAGGAGAAGACATCGGCCTCGGAAGGCAGCAGAGCCTCTCGCCAAGAAGAAAAGACCAAATTAGACAACCCTGCAGGTTGTCCAGGGCTAGCAAGAGTTAGGTATCAATAGGACTAGATAGGAATAGGACTGTTTTTTAAGCTTTTAGGGTAGTTTAATCTTCTACTTAGTTAGTTGACATGATAGGAATCTCCTCAATTTAGTCGTTAAGATCCATTAGTATTATTCAAGATTCAATAGTTTTATTAGATTTATCAATAAATTTCAAAGGTTGGGTGTTGTCTATGCTCTGCCTTTTGTCATTTTGCCTTTGTTGAGAGCCAATGGGTCTTTATCATTAAACCAAAGTTTGTTCCATTTTGTCTTTTTGTCTGTATGAAAACACTCTGGCAATGTTTGTTCCATTTGCCTGGTGTTGCAAAGACGGCACTTGCCCTGAGAGAAGAATCTGGGCAGGCGCCACCTCCCCCAGGCCCAGCCCCTTGCTCAGCTGGCAGGACTTACTGAGGTGTGTCTCCTTTACTGCCAGTGAAATAAGGCTGGGGCTTCAGCCTTTGATTCCTCAACATCTCAGCTGGGAGTGGAAAGGGAGGCTTTGTTTAATTCACGGAATTGGATCTAGATGAGTGGTCTGGTCTCACCATATTTTCTGGCATAAAAGCAGCGGCTTTAGTCCTTTTTGGAGCCCAGCAACATAACTTTGTTTCATTTTGGGGGACTGATGGAGCTGACCACCTTGGAGGACGTTTCTAAGCCCTCCGATTCTATCCAATTCCTATCGGCATGCGCCACAAAGGCATGGCTAGTTCAGTTTCAGTTTCTCTCGAAAGGACCAGTGTCCCGCTCTGGGCCTCCAGCAATCTCCTTAGCTAAAGCAGAGCGGGTGTGATCATTATCCTCTGACTTCTCACAGCTCGGGCACTTGCGCCAAAGAAGAATCAAAGGCACTCTTTCTTCGAGGCCAGCAAATGGCCCTGCCTAGCAAGGCTTTGGTGGCAGGGGCTGTGGAGGGTGGAGAGGGGGCGAGGGAGGGGGCAATTGCCAGGCTGCTTCTGGGAAGCCGAGGGAAGCTTGCCCTTGTCTGATGGAGGCGGTGCAGGTGGGCTTTGGATGCTACAAAGTATCTGCCTTGCAGTGGGACTTGTTCCAGCTGCCCCCTCAGTTTGCTGGCCAGTGGCTAACGTGCAGGCTGGGAAGGAAGCAAGATTGGGACTGAAGCAAGATTTGCTTTTCCTTAACGACAGGCAGGAAAGCAGCAAAGCTGCCTGGGTTTTGTCATATCTGGGATCTAGGCATTAAAACCAATGTGAAGGCCAGCAGTGTGGAAAGGGAATTCTGTTAGTGTTGCTTTCTTAGAGGAATGGCAGAGTCTTTTGGGGACAAACACCGAGCTTCTCCAAGGGAGCTGGAAGAGGGCTATAGAAATTCTGCATGAATGTTTGCTAGAGAAATGCCCGTGTGCTGTCCCTGTGTGTGTGTGTGTGTCCCCATCAGTTGCCCTGAAAAACATCCTGTTTCTCCAAGTTTCAAGGGAGGAGTGATGAGGTGAGAGACCAGCTCAGAGGCCCAAAGGAGGGAAAACATGCAGTGACATTATTGGGCAGCAAAAGGAGACTTGAGAAAGGGGGCAGGATGAATGGCTCCACTTTGAGAGGAAGCTCTGGAGTTGGCTCTGCGCTGGACAACTTGCAAATTCCAGCTCCTCTCAGAGCTGGAGGAGAGCCAGTGGGAGGAGCCCTTCTGGTTCTCCAGGGCAGGAGATGAGGTCTGGGCCCTTGCACAGAGGCAGGCTCCTGTGCACGTTCAGCTGGAGGCACCTTGCAGAGAAGCACCGGGAAGACCCAGGGCTGTCCCTGCACTGCTTTTGCCCGTCTCATCAGACGACTGAGGAGAAAAGGCCCCATGGGAAGCTTCTCAGAGCAAACTTGCAGCAGAAGAAGTACAAGGGCCAGAGGCGGCCCATGCCTCTTTCTGTCCCATGGCTGCCCTGGGGTTCTAGATGGAATGTTGGGCTGTGCCCATAGCAACTGTCGTTGTCTCCTGCTCCTGCGGCCCTTGCTGGAACGCTGGTGGAGCAGCGCTGGAGCAGCAGCTGCAGGATCAGCTCCTGGGCTGTCCCTGACCAGCCGCCTTCTGCACTCAGCGCCAGACCCGGCCTCTGCACCGACGTCCTGGTCTCCTCGTCTGCCTCCGGGCATCCCCAGAGCACTTGGGAACCGTCCAAGGTAAGAAAATCCCCGTTTGCCCTCAAAGCACTAGCACAGGGGCAGGAGGCTCCAGCTGCCTCTCCCACCAAGCACGACACACAGGCTGCGTGCTCACTTTCCCCAGACGAGCTTCCACGTGAAAGCAGGCTGCAGCTTCTGAAGGAATCATGTTGCCTCCAGGGGAAACACAGACCTTTCCATAGAGGACCTAGAGAGGTGTCCCAGTGCAGTTGCAGATCCTCGTCCACGGATGACCTGATTAAAAGTTCTTGGCACCCATTTCAGTCCTCAAACTATCTTGTGCTGACCCCAAAACAAATTGTTTGTGGCTGAGCACTTCAGGGCTTCAGTGTCAACAAATCCCCTTATGCCCTGACTCTGCTCACACCCGCTCCAAAGCTTCAAACACCAGAATGATGGCACTTCTCCTCTGGCATCCCTGTCGTTCAGGGCATAGAAGCATTTGACTGGGCTTCTCCTCAAACACAGGCTTTCAACTTCAAAAACCATCTGGGATCAGCAATTCTTATATACTGACGTAGTTCCATGGCTTATAGATCCATGCTATTTTAATATCTTTATAGATTCTTTTTCCAGTGCACGTAGGGCTGGTTCTACCTCATGCTCAGGGGCGGCCGTCAAATGCCATCTCCTCAAGAGCACAATCACAGTAGCACAGAATTTCCTGGCTTGGAAGGGATTCTCAAAGATCACTGAGCCCAAGTCCAGGGCCTGCCCAGGGCAGCCTCAACAATCACAGCCTGTGCCCAAGAGCAGTGTCCAAACACTTTTGGAGCTCAGTCAGGCTTGGTGCTGTGCCCCCTTCCCTGGGGAGGCTGTTGCAGTGCCCAAGCAGCCTCTGGCTGAAGAACCTTTTCCTTCTATCCAACCTAAGCCTGCACTGGCACATCTCCCCTGCCATTGTCTGTGCTCTTCTCAGTGGCCCCGGGAGTGAAGAGAGTAGTGCATGGCCTTGTGCTTGCCCTCCTGAGGAAGCTGCTGACTGCTAGAGGGTCCTGCCTAGGACATTCCATGTCAAAAAGGCGGCAATGACAGCAAAGAGAAAGGAGCTGGGACACAGGAGCTCGGGCTTTGCAATGATGAGGATGAGAAGGAAGGATTTTTAACTGGAGCATTGCTTTGATCTCTTTCAGGTGGAAAGGAGAGGCACAATGAAAAGGAAAGCAAGAGCCCAGATTCAGCCGTGAGTTTTGGCATAGGGTTAAAGGACAGCAAACTGGAGGAATGGCGAGGAGGAGAACTGCTCTTTCAGAGTCAGGGTGGCATTGGTTCAAGCCTGTGGGTGCACAGGAAGGCTCTCTTGACCACTTGCCTTTCTCACCTCCACCTCCTTCTTCCTTTAGACACATCAATGTTGGCAGCGACTTTCAGGCTGAGCTGCCAGAGCTGCAGAGCAGAGCACCAAGTGAGGATGAAGAGCCTGCAACCCTGGTCTGGAAGCCCTGGGGGGAGGATGACTCTGACATGGAAAAACCTGACAGAGGTAGCTTTGCTTCTTCCACCCCTGAGCTACTTGGGTCTTTAAAAGGCTCCTTTTGCGTAAAAAGGCAGCCTTTTGCAGGCTCTGCTTCTCTCCTTGTCTCGCCCGTCTTCCCATGTAGAAGTGTTAGAGGCAAGGAGCAAGAGCAAGCACCTTGCTCTCCAAATTGGTCAGGGCCGTCTGCCACTGGAAGAGCGGAGATTGGCCCCCACTTCTTCTTACAGAAGCTGCTTGGGAGGGAGAGCCAGCACTGCGTGGGCCCTTGGTTCAGCTGGCCCTGGCTTTGCTCTCCTTTTCATACTCTCCAAGCTGCTGTCTTTAGCTCCCGGCCTTTCCTTCTGCCTTGCATGGCAGTCTTTGCCCTTGCTGGCCTCAAGGCTGACTTTCGGTGGGTTTTTTGTTGTGCTTGCAGTAAGAGAACTGTTGGACATGGCCAGCTCCCGTGGCATTCCCGGGGCAGCAGCTAACCTGGAGCGCGCCCTGCACTGCCTGCACCGGGCACGCGGCAGCGTTCCGGTAAGAAGCGGCTGTTTGGGCGCAGAGAAGAGGGCACAGGGAATGCAGAGGGCCCGGGCACTGGGACAGCCTTTCCTGGCTGCTCTTTGAAGAAGGGTCTTAACAGGGAGCAGAGCACTTGCTGCCTGCTGTGTCTCCTCCAGCTGCGTCAGGGCTGAGCCCAAAGGGCTCCAGCAGGGAGAATCTCCCTCCTGGAGGCGGCGGCGGCGGCGGAAGGTCCTGCTGCCTTGTAAATGGCCTGGAGAGCTGGCTTCTCTAAGACATTTGGAGGGGAAATTCCCAGAAGCCTCAGTCAGCTGAGGCCATTCTGGCTGCAGGAGCAGCAAAATCCTTAGGTTGGTGAGCAAAAGGCCACTCTCGGGGACCAGGATCAAAGGGTTGGGCAGCAAAAACCAGGGACTTGGAGCAAATGACAGTGTTTCACCCACATGGGATACAGTCGCTTGAATGTCTGGAGAGGCAAAGTAGCTGCAAGGCAGCACCTGTGATTTTTTGGCTCATTTTTAATGTGGTGGGGCGGCTAAAGCCTCTTCCCTCTTGATCTTGCAGGAGGCTCTGGAGATGCTGCTCTCAGAGGGGCCTGCAACACCTCAAGGCCACCCCATGGCTGATTATCATTACGCAGGTAAGCAAAGCAGAGCTTCTTGCGTCCCTGACAGATGCTGCCGTCCCCTTCATTGTTGTGGCAAGGGTTTCTGCTTAAAGCAATTGTGCTTAACACCAGCACAAGGTCTTGTCTCCTCTGCGGGTGGGGAAGCACCAGCATCTAGTCCTTCAGCTTTACTTCTTTTCCAATCCTTCTCCCCGGGCAATGCCTGCTCTTGTCTTCATGACCTTCTGAGGGAGCAGACACGTACACACACGTGAATGACGGCCTGCCACCATTTTCTTTCGGCAGCCAGTGGGATCTACTTGGTGTGGATCAAGGGATGCGTTTACTACCCGCTGCTTTTTCTTGCCAGGCTCTGATAGATGGACACCTGAGGAGAAGGAGTCCTTCCAAAAGGCTTTCCACACCTACGGCAAGGATTTTCATCTCATCCAGAAGCAGGTAAAGCCACGGGACATTCTTTACCCGAGCAGATCGTCAGGAGGAAAGCTTGGTTATTTCTGGGAACAAGCACTGGGCTTCAGTCTCTCTCTTCTCAAGTACCAAGTATCTTCAAGAAGTAACAAAAGGGGACATCAAAAGCCTGTGTCAAAAGGATGATCCTGCCTCTCCAGCCCTTTTCTCCAAGCTCTTTTGGAAGATGAAGCTTTCTTCTGTCAGACTTGTCGCACAGGTCTGCTGCTGCTTCCACAAGACGGTGTGCTGGCATAACTGGAGGGAAGCGGGGAAAGAAGAACTGTGCTAGATGGATTTGTTGTTGATCTGTGCATTGCGTGTATTACCACCTAGCAGAATACACGGTTTAAGACATTGCATGATGCCTCTCTTTCCCCATGTTGATTTCATTTTACACCCTACTCCATTTACTTCATGCTTTTCCTTCCTAGTTCACTCCATATTCTACTTTTTCCCCAGTGCACCCGACACCATTTTCGACTCCTTCTTTTTCTCTTCACAACAGATCCAGACTAAGACCGTGGCACAGTGTGTGGAGTACTACTACTCCTGGAAAAAGGAGCATAAACTTGCCAGCACTCTGGCTCAGGTGAGGGGCAAGAAAATCGAGACGTGCCAGGAAGGTCGAGAAACTGGCAGAAGGGGAGAAAAGCTGCTGGCGAGCCATGCCAGACGCCCCTTTGCCAGGATCACATCGTCCCATGCGCTGGGAAAGGCACAGCAGATGCTGCCCGGGGCTTCCTTGTGCTGCTGCCCTGAAGTATGCAATTCTGGAGCCTAACTTTGACCCAAGGAAGCAGCAGCGCCACCAAAATGGGCTTTGACTCTCTACAGATGGGCTTCTCAAGGGCTGGCACCCTCGCTGACTCCAATCAGACCCTTAATTCCCCACTGCTTGCTGACATCAGCAATCCAGGCTGCCTTTGTGGATATGCTGCAGATTTTCAGGGAGTTTTTCTAGCATCGCAGCATACTCCCCAAGAAGGAGCTGCCGGTGCCGTGGCTCCCCTAAAACTTTCCTTACCGGCAAAGAGCAATTTGCTTCACATCATGTGAGAGAGAGAGAGAGAGAGAGAGACAGGGAGGGAGATTATTTTGGGGACTAGAAAATGGCTAACCATGTGTCTACCCTAATTGGACTGAATTTAAATGCCATTGCCTAGACATTTGTGGAGGAAAAGCAGAGAGAAATAGATGTTAGGCAGAAAGGTAGAAATAAGAAATGTAGAGCTCTAAATAGGCAGGTATTTATCCCACCCCTTTGGCCTGTAGAAAAGAGGAGTATTTTCCTCCAAGCTCTGGGTTGGCAGCCCGCCGCAGCCCATTGGCAAAGGCAGCCGTTTTCTCAGCTCTTGAGGGTCTGGAAGGATTTGCTTAGGCCGATAGATTTTTGTGCTGGATGCTCTGATTTCCAGCTTTGTGAGAGGAAGGAAGCATTGATAAGGACTCTTTGATTTCCAGAGTGTGGGCAAAGCAAAGAGGAGGAAAAGCCCTCCCAGAAAGGAGAACGGGGAGACAGGGAAGAGAAGCCGCAAGAGGGCTCGCAGCGCCGAGTGTCCCTGCTGCCAAGCGCGCCAGCCGCCCCGCTCGGCGGGAGGCCCCTTTCCCTGCGGGCAGTGCAAACGGTGCGTAAGTTCCTCCTCTTTCTGCTCAAAGCTGCGCCTTTGGACTAAAACGGGCTGACCCTTTTCAAAGGCACCGCAGGGGAAGCTGGGGGCACTTGCAGCATCGCCCCCGGCAGCCGTGGTCAAGCTTAACACCCACCTCAAACCCAAAGAGCTTAGGTAAAACCCAGCCTTCACAATGAAACCTTGCCGTGCCCCAACAAGACACAGTTCATACAAGTAGGAATAGATCCATCAAAGCTTGGTTTGATGCTGCTGATCAAATTCAAAAGAGGATGCAGCAAAAGGAGGAAGACATTTCAAGGCATTGAAAGTAGAACCATCAGACTCATGGTGCTGATCAATTCACAAATGTGCCACTGCCCGAAAAGACAGAAATTCCTACTCAAACGGAGATCTCGGCACTTGGTTTCATGGTGTGTACTAAAGTGAGCAATGGATGGTTTGTTTCCTATCTTGCAGGGTGTTTGAAACCGTGAAGGAAAGGAACAACCACAGGAGAAGACATCGGCCTCGGAAGGCAGCAGAGCCTCTCGCCAAGAAGAAAAGACCAAATTAGACAACCCTGCAGGTTGTCCAGGGCTAGCAAGAGTTAGGTATCAATAGGACTAGATAGGAATAGGACTGTTTTTTAAGCTTTTAGGGTAGTTTAATCTTCTACTTAGTTAGTTGACATGATAGGAATCTCCTCAATTTAGTCGTTAAGATCCATTAGTATTATTCAAGATTCAATAGTTTTATTAGATTTATCAATAAATTTCAAAGGTTGGGTGTTGTCTATGCTCTGCCTTTTGTCATTTTGCCTTTGTTGAGAGCCAATGGGTCTTTATCATTAAACCAAAGTTTGTTCCATTTTGTCTTTTTGTCTGTATGAAAACACTCCGGCAATGTTTGTTCCATTTGCCTGGTGTTGCAAAGACGGCACTTGCCCTGAGAGAAGAATCTGGGCAGGCGCCACCTCCCCCAGGCCCAGCCCCTTGCTCAGCTGGCAGGACTTACTGAGGTGTGTCTCCTTTACTGCCAGTGAAATAAGGCTGGGGCTTCAGCCTTTGATTCCTCAACATCTCAGCTGGGAGTGGAAAGGGAGGCTTTGTTTAATTCACGGAATTGGATCTAGATGAGTGGTCTGGTCTCACCATATTTTCTGGCATAAAAGCAGCGGCTTTAGTCCTTTTTGGAGCCCAGCAACATAACTTTGTTTCATTTTGGGGGACTGATGGAGCTGACCACCTTGGAGGACGTTTCTAAGCCCTCCGATTCTATCCAATTCCTATCCGCATGCGCCACAAAGGCATGGCTAGTTCAGTTTCAGTTTCTCTCGAAAGGACCAGTGTCCCGCTCTGGGCCTCCAGCAATCTCCTTAGCTAAAGCAGAGCGGGTGTGATCATTATCCTCTGACTTCTCACAGCTCGGGCACTTGCGCCAAAGAAGAATCAAAGGCACTCTTTCTTCGAGGCCAGCAAATGGCCCTGCCTAGCAAGGCTTTGGTGGCAGGGGCTGTGGAGGGTGGAGAGGGGGCGAGGGAGGGGGCAATTGCCAGGCTGCTTCTGGGAAGCCGAGGGAAGCTTGCCCTTGTCTGATGGAGGCGGTGCAGGTGGGCTTTGGATGCTACAAAGTATCTGCCTTGCAGTGGGACTTGTTCCAGCTGCCCCCTCAGTTTGCTGGCCAGTGGCTAACGTGCAGGCTGGGAAGGAAGCAAGATTGGGACTGAAGCAAGATTTGCTTTTCCTTAACGACAGGCAGGAAAGCAGCAAAGCTGCCTGGGTTTTGTCATATCTGGGATCTAGGCATTAAAACCAATGTGAAGGCCAGCAGTGTGGAAAGGGAATTCTGTTAGTGTTGCTTTCTTAGAGGAATGGCAGAGTCTTTTGGGGACAAACACCGAGCTTCTCCAAGGGAGCTGGAAGAGGGCTATAGAAATTCTGCATGAATGTTTGCTAGAGAAATGCCCGTGTGCTGTCCCTGTGTGTGTGTGTGTGTCCCCATCAGTTGCCCTGAAAAACATCCTGTTTCTCCAAGTTTCAAGGGAGGAGTGATGAGGTGAGAGACCAGCTCAGAGGCCCAAAGGAGGGAAAACATGCAGTGACATTATTGGGCAGCAAAAGGAGAATTGAGAAAGGGGGCAGGATGAATGGCTCCACTTTGAGAGGAAGCTCTGGAGTTGGCTCTGCGCTGGACAACTTGCAAATTCCAGCTCCTCTCAGAGCTGGAGGAGAGCCAGTGGGAGGAGCCCTTCTGGTTCTCCAGGGCAGGAGATGAGGTCTGGGCCCTTGCACAGAGGCAGGCTCCTGTGCACGTTCAGCTGGAGGCACCTTGCAGAGAAGCACCGGGAAGACCCAGGGCTGTCCCTGCACTGCTTTTGCCCGTCTCATCAGACGACTGAGGAGAAAAGGCCCCATGGGAAGCTTCTCAGAGCAAACTTGCAGCAGAAGAAGTACAAGGGCCAGAGGCGGCCCATGCCTCTTTCTGTCCCATGGCTCCCCTGGGGTTCTAGATGGAATGTTGGGCTGTGCCCATAGCAACTGTCGTTGTCTCCTGCTCCTGCGGCCCTTGCTGGAACGCTGGTGGAGCAGCGCTGGAGCAGCAGCTGCAGGATCAGCTCCTGGGCTGTCCCTGACCAGCCGCCTTCTGCACTCAGCGCCAGACCCGGCCTCTGCACCGACGTCCTGGTCTCCTCGTCTGCCTCCGGGCATCCCCAGAGCACTTGGGAACCGTCCAAGGTAAGAAAATCCCCGTTTGCCCTCAAAGCACTAGCACAGGGGCAGGAGGCTCCAGCTGCCTCTCCCACCAAGCACGACACACAGGCTGCGTGCTCACTTTCCCCAGACGAGCTTCCACGTGAAAGCAGGCTGCAGCTTCTGAAGGAATCATGTTGCCTCCAGGGGAAACACAGACCTTTCCATAGAGGACCTAGAGAGGTGTCCCAGTGCAGTTGCAGATCCTCGTCCACGGATGACCTGATTAAAAGTTCTTGGCACCCATTTCAGTCCTCAAACTATCTTGTGCTGACCCCAAAACAAATTGTTTGTGGCTGAGCACTTCAGGGCTTCAGTGTCAACAAATCCCCTTATGCCCTGACTCTGCTCACACCCGCTCCAAAGCTTCAAACACCAGAATGATGGCACTTCTCCTCTGGCATCCCTGTCGTTCAGGGCATAGAAGCATTTGACTGGGCTTCTCCTCAAACACAGGCTTTCAACTTCAAAAACCATCTGGGATCAGCAATTCTTATATACTGACGTAGTTCCATGGCTTATAGATCCATGCTATTTTAATATCTTTATAGATTCTTTTTCCAGTGCACGTAGGGCTGGTTCTACCTCATGCTCAGGGGCGGCCGTCAAATGCCATCTCCTCAAGAGCACAATCACAGTAGCACAGAATTTCCTGGCTTGGAAGGGATTCTCAAAGATCACTGAGCCCAAGTCCAGGGCCTGCCCAGGGCAGCCTCAACAATCACAGCCTGTGCCCAAGAGCAGTGTCCAAACACTTTTGGAGCTCAGTCAGGCTTGGTGCTGTGCCCCCTTCCCTGGGGAGGCTGTTGCAGTGCCCAAGCAGCCTCTGGCTGAAGAACCTTTTCCTTCTATCCAACCTAAGCCTGCACTGGCACATCTCCCCTGCCATTGTCTGGGCTCTTCTCAGTGGCCCCGGGAGTGAAGAGAGTAGTGCATGGCCTTGTGCTTGCCCTCCTGAGGAAGCTGCTGACTGCTAGAGGGTCCTGCCTAGGACATTCCATGTCAAAAAGGCGGCAAAGAGAAAGGAGCTGGGACACAGGAGCTCGGGCTTTGCAATGATGAGGATGAGAAGGAAGGATTTTTAACTGGAGCATTGCTTTGATCTCTTTCAGGTGGAAAGGAGAGGCACAATGAAAAGGAAAGCAAGAGCCCAGATTCAGCCGTGAGTTTTGGCATAGGGTTAAAGGACAGCAAACTGGAGGAATGGCGAGGAGGAGAACTGCTCTTTCAGAGTCAGGGTGGCATTGGTTCAAGCCTGTGGGTGCACAGGAAGGCTCTCTTGACCACTTGCCTTTCTCACCTCCACCTCCTTCTTCCTTTAGACACATCAATGTTGGCAGCGACTTTCAGGCTGAGCTGCCAGAGCTGCAGAGCAGAGCACCAAGTGAGGATGAAGAGCCTGCAACCCTGGTCTGGAAGCCCTGGGGGGAGGATGACTCTGACATGGAAAAACCTGACAGAGGTAGCTTTGCTTCAAGCTTTTCTTCCACCCCTGAGCTACTTGGGTCTTTAAAAGGCTCCTTTTGCGTAAAAAGGCAGCCTTTTGCAGGCTCTGCTTCTCTCCTTGTCTCGCCCATCTTCCCATGTAGAAGTGTTAGAGGCAAGGAGCAAGAGCAAGCACCTTGCTCTCCAAATTGGTCAGGGCCGTCTGCCACTGGAAGAGCGGAGATTGGCCCCCACTTCTTCTTACAGAAGCTGCTTTGGAGGGAGAGCCAGCACTGCGTGGGCCCTTGGTTCAGCTGGCCCTGGCTTTGCTCTCCTTTTCATACTCTCCAAGCTGCTGTCTTTAGCTCCCGGCCTTTCCTTCTGCCTTGCATGGCAGTCTTTGCCCTTGCTGGCCTCAAGGCTGACTTTCGGTGGGTTTTTTGTTGTGCTTGCAGTAAGAGAACTGTTGGACATGGCCAGCTCCCGTGGCATTCCCGGGGCAGCAGCTAACCTGGAGCGCGCCCTGCACTGCCTGCACCGGGCACGCGGCAGCGTTCCGGTAAGAAGCGGCTGTTTGGGCGCAGAGAAGAGGGCACAGGGAATGCAGAGGGCCCGGGCACTGGGACAGCCTTTCCTGGCTGCTCTTTGAAGAAGGGTCTTAACAGGGAGCAGAGCACTTGCTGCCTGCTGTGTCTCCTCCAGCTGCGTCAGGGCTGAGCCCAAAGGGCTCCAGCAGGGAGAATCTCCCTCCTGGAGGCGGCGGCGGCGGCGGAAGGTCCTGCTGCCTTGTAAATGGCCTGGAGAGCTGGCTTCTCTAAGACATTTGGAGGGGAAATTCCCAGAAGCCTCAGTCAGCTGAGGCCATTCTGGCTGCAGGAGCAGCAAAATCCTTAGGTTGGTGAGCAAAAGGCCACTCTCGGGGACCAGGATCAAAGGGTTGGGCAGCAAAAACCAGGGACTTGGAGCAAATGACAGTGTTTCACCCACATGGGATACAGTCGCTTGAATGTCTGGAGAGGCAAAGTAGCTGCAAGGCAGCACCTGTGATTTTTTGGCTCATTTTTAATGTGGTGGGGCGGCTAAAGCCTCTTCCCTCTTGATCTTGCAGGAGGCTCTGGAGATGCTGCTCTCAGAGGGGCCTGCAACACCTCAAGGCCACCCCATGGCTGATTATCATTACGCAGGTAAGCAAAGCAGAGCTTCTTGCGTCCCTGACAGATGCTGCCGTCCCCTTCATTGTTGTGGCAAGGGTTTCTGCTTAAAGCAATTGTGCTTAACACCAGCACAAGGTCTTGTCTCCTCTGCGGGTGGGGAAGCACCAGCATCTAGTCCTTCAGCTTTACTTCTTTTCCAATCCTTCTCCCCGGGCAATGCCTGCTCTTGTCTTCATGACCTTCTGAGGGAGCAGACACGTACACACACGTGAATGACGGCCTGCCACCATTTTCTTTCGGCAGCCAGTGGGATCTACTTGGTGTGGATCAAGGGATGCGTTTACTACCCGCTGCTTTTTCTTGCCAGGCTCTGATAGATGGACACCTGAGGAGAAGGAGTCCTTCCAAAAGGCTTTCCACACCTACGGCAAGGATTTTCATCTCATCCAGAAGCAGGTAAAGCCACGGGACATTCTTTACCCGAGCAGATCGTCAGGAGGAAAGCTTGGTTATTTCTGGGAACAAGCACTGGGCTTCAGTCTCTCTCTTCTCAAGTACCAAGTATCTTCAAGAAGTAACAAAAGGGGACATCAAAAGCCTGTGTCAAAAGGATGATCCTGCCTCTCCAGCCCTTTTCTCCAAGCTCTTTTGGAAGATGAAGCTTTCTTCTGTCAGACTTGTCGCACAGGTCTGCTGCTGCTTCCACAAGACGGTGTGCTGGCATAACTGGAGGGAAGCGGGGAAAGAAGAACTGTGCTAGATGGATTTGTTGTTGATCTGTGCATTGCGTGTATTACCACCTAGCAGAATACACGGTTTAAGACATTGCATGATGCCTCTCTTTCCCCATGTTGATTTCATTTTACACCCTACTCCATTTACTTCATGCTTTTCCTTCCTAGTTCACTCCATATTCTACTTTTTCCCCAGTGCACCCGACACCATTTTCGACTCCTTCTTTTTCTCTTCACAACAGATCCAGACTAAGACCGTGGCACAGTGTGTGGAGTACTACTACTCCTGGAAAAAGGAGCATAAACTTGCCAGCACTCTGGCTCAGGTGAGGGGCAAGAAAATCGAGACGTGCCAGGAAGGTCGAGAAACTGGCAGAAGGGGAGAAAAGCTGCTGGCGAGCCATGCCAGACGCCCCTTTGCCAGGATCACATCGTCCCATGCGCTGGGAAAGGCACAGCAGATGCTGCCCGGGGCTTCCTTGTGCTGCTGCCCTGAAGTATGCAATTCTGGAGCCTAACTTTGACCCAAGGAAGCAGCAGCGCCACCAAAATGGGCTTTGACTCTCTACAGATGGGCTTCTCAAGGGCTGGCACCCTCGCTGACTCCAATCAGACCCTTAATTCCCCACTGCTTGCTGACATCAGCAATCCAGGCTGCCTTTGTGGATATGCTGCAGATTTTCAGGGAGTTTTTCTAGCATCGCAGCATACTCCCCAAGAAGGAGCTGCCGGTGCCGTGGCTCCCCTAAAACTTTCCTTACCGGCAAAGAGCAATTTGCTTCACATCATGTGAGAGAGAGAGAGAGAGAGAGACAGGGAGGGAGATTATTTTGGGGACTAGAAAATGGCTAACCATGTGTCTACCCTAATTGGACTGAATTTAAATGCCATTGCCTAGACATTTGTGGAGGAAAAGCAGAGAGAAATAGATGTTAGGCAGAAAGGTAGAAATAAGAAATGTAGAGCTCTAAATAGGCAGGTATTTATCCCACCCCTTTGGCCTGTAGAAAAGAGGAGTATTTTCCTCCAAGCTCTGGGTTGGCAGCCCGCCGCAGCCCATTGGCAAAGGCAGCCGTTTTCTCAGCTCTTGAGGGTCTGGAAGGATTTGCTTAGGCCGATAGATTTTTGTGCTGGATGCTCTGATTTCCAGCTTTGTGAGAGGAAGGAAGCATTGATAAGGACTCTTTGATTTCCAGAGTGTGGGCAAAGCAAAGAGGAGGAAAAGCCCTCCCAGAAAGGAGAACGGGGAGACAGGGAAGAGAAGCCGCAAGAGGGCTCGCAGCGCCGAGTGTCCCTGCTGCCAAGCGCGCCAGCCGCCCCGCTCGGCGGGAGGCCCCTTTCCCTGCGGGCAGTGCAAACGGTGCGTAAGTTCCTCCTCTTTCTGCTCAAAGCTGCGCCTTTGGACTAAAACGGGCTGACCCTTTTCAAAGGCACCGCAGGGGAAGCTGGGGGCACTTGCAGCATCGCCCCCGGCAGCCGTGGTCAAGCTTAACACCCACCTCAAACCCAAAGAGCTTAGGTAAAACCCAGCCTTCACAATGAAACCTTGCCGTGCCCCAACAAGACACAGTTCATACAAGTAGGAATAGATCCATCAAAGCTTGGTTTGATGCTGCTGATCAAATTCAAAAGAGGATGCAGCAAAAGGAGGAAGACATTTCAAGGCATTGAAAGTAGAACCATCAGACTCATGGTGCTGATCAATTCACAAATGTGCCACTGCCCGAAAAGACAGAAATTCCTACTCAAACGGAGATCTCGGCACTTGGTTTCATGGTGTGTACTAAAGTGAGCAATGGATGGTTTGTTTCCTATCTTGCAGGGTGTTTGAAACCGTGAAGGAAAGGAACAACCACAGGAGAAGACATCGGCCTCGGAAGGCAGCAGAGCCTCTCGCCAAGAAGAAAAGACCAAATTAGACAACCCTGCAGGTTGTCCAGGGCTAGCAAGAGTTAGGTATCAATAGGACTAGATAGGAATAGGACTGTTTTTTAAGCTTTTAGGGTAGTTTAATCTTCTACTTAGTTAGTTGACATGATAGGAATCTCCTCAATTTAGTCGTTAAGATCCATTAGTATTATTCAAGATTCAATAGTTTTATTAGATTTATCAATAAATTTCAAAGGTTGGGTGTTGTCTATGCTCTGCCTTTTGTCATTTTGCCTTTGTTGAGAGCCAATGGGTCTTTATCATTAAACCAAAGTTTGTTCCATTTTGTCTTTTTGTCTGTATGAAAACACTCCGGCAATGTTTGTTCCATTTGCCTGGTGTTGCAAAGACGGCACTTGCCCTGAGAGAAGAATCTGGGCAGGCGCCACCTCCCCCAGGCCCAGCCCCTTGCTCAGCTGGCAGGACTTACTGAGGTGTGTCTCCTTTACTGCCAGTGAAATAAGGCTGGGGCTTCAGCCTTTGATTCCTCAACATCTCAGCTGGGAGTGGAAAGGGAGGCTTTGTTTAATTCACGGAATTGGATCTAGATGAGTGGTCTGGTCTCACCATATTTTCTGGCATAAAAGCAGCGGCTTTAGTCCTTTTTGGAGCCCAGCAACATAACTTTGTTTCATTTTGGGGGACTGATGGAGCTGACCACCTTGGAGGACGTTTCTAAGCCCTCCGATTCTATCCAATTCCTATCCGCATGCGCCACAAAGGCATGGCTAGTTCAGTTTCAGTTTCTCTCGAAAGGACCAGTGTCCCGCTCTGGGCCTCCAGCAATCTCCTTAGCTAAAGCAGAGCGGGTGTGATCATTATCCTCTGACTTCTCACAGCTCGGGCACTTGCGCCAAAGAAGAATCAAAGGCACTCTTTCTTCGAGGCCAGCAAATGGCCCTGCCTAGCAAGGCTTTGGTGGCAGGGGCTGTGGAGGGTGGAGAGGGGGCGAGGGAGGGGGCAATTGCCAGGCTGCTTCTGGGAAGCCGAGGGAAGCTTGCCCTTGTCTGATGGAGGCGGTGCAGGTGGGCTTTGGATGCTACAAAGTATCTGCCTTGCAGTGGGACTTGTTCCAGCTGCCCCCTCAGTTTGCTGGCCAGTGGCTAACGTGCAGGCTGGGAAGGAAGCAAGATTGGGACTGAAGCAAGATTTGCTTTTCCTTAACGACAGGCAGGAAAGCAGCAAAGCTGCCTGGGTTTTGTCATATCTGGGATCTAGGCATTAAAACCAATGTGAAGGCCAGCAGTGTGGAAAGGGAATTCTGTTAGTGTTGCTTTCTTAGAGGAATGGCAGAGTCTTTTGGGGACAAACACCGAGCTTCTCCAAGGGAGCTGGAAGAGGGCTATAGAAATTCTGCATGAATGTTTGCTAGAGAAATGCCCGTGTGCTGTCCCTGTGTGTGTGTGTGTGTCCCCATCAGTTGCCCTGAAAAACATCCTGTTTCTCCAAGTTTCAAGGGAGGAGTGATGAGGTGAGAGACCAGCTCAGAGGCCCAAAGGAGGGAAAACATGCAGTGACATTATTGGGCAGCAAAAGGAGAATTGAGAAAGGGGGCAGGATGAATGGCTCCACTTTGAGAGGAAGCTCTGGAGTTGGCTCTGCGCTGGACAACTTGCAAATTCCAGCTCCTCTCAGAGCTGGAGGAGAGCCAGTGGGAGGAGCCCTTCTGGTTCTCCAGGGCAGGAGATGAGGTCTGGGCCCTTGCACAGAGGCAGGCTCCTGTGCACGTTCAGCTGGAGGCACCTTGCAGAGAAGCACCGGGAAGACCCAGGGCTGTCCCTGCACTGCTTTTGCCCGTCTCATCAGACGACTGAGGAGAAAAGGCCCCATGGGAAGCTTCTCAGAGCAAACTTGCAGCAGAAGAAGTACAAGGGCCAGAGGCGGCCCATGCCTCTTTCTGTCCCATGGCTCCCCTGGGGTTCTAGATGGAATGTTGGGCTGTGCCCATAGCAACTGTCGTTGTCTCCTGCTCCTGCGGCCCTTGCTGGAACGCTGGTGGAGCAGCGCTGGAGCAGCAGCTGCAGGATCAGCTCCTGGGCTGTCCCTGACCAGCCGCCTTCTGCACTCAGCGCCAGACCCGGCCTCTGCACCGACGTCCTGGTCTCCTCGTCTGCCTCCGGGCATCCCCAGAGCACTTGGGAACCGTCCAAGGTAAGAAAATCCCCGTTTGCCCTCAAAGCACTAGCACAGGGGCAGGAGGCTCCAGCTGCCTCTCCCACCAAGCACGACACACAGGCTGCGTGCTCACTTTCCCCAGACGAGCTTCCACGTGAAAGCAGGCTGCAGCTTCTGAA
Source organism: Molothrus ater (assembly GCF_012460135.2). Lineage (NCBI taxonomy): Eukaryota > Metazoa > Chordata > Aves > Passeriformes > Icteridae > Molothrus > Molothrus ater. The sequence goes on along the minus strand of NW_023416850.1, from coordinate 89,504 downwards.
GGAATCATGTTGCCTCCAGGGGAAACACAGACCTTTCCATAGAGGACCTAGAGAGGTGTCCCAGTGCAGTTGCAGATCCTCGTCCACGGATGACCTGATTAAAAGTTCTTGGCACCCATTTCAGTCCTCAAACTATCTTGTGCTGACCCCAAAACAAATTGTTTGTGGCTGAGCACTTCAGGGCTTCAGTGTCAACAAATCCCCTTATGCCCTGACTCTGCTCACACCCGCTCCAAAGCTTCAAACACCAGAATGATGGCACTTCTCCTCTGGCATCCCTGTCGTTCAGGGCATAGAAGCATTTGACTGGGCTTCTCCTCAAACACAGGCTTTCAACTTCAAAAACCATCTGGGATCAGCAATTCTTATATACTGACGTAGTTCCATGGCTTATAGATCCATGCTATTTTAATATCTTTATAGATTCTTTTTCCAGTGCACGTAGGGCTGGTTCTACCTCATGCTCAGGGGCGGCCGTCAAATGCCATCTCCTCAAGAGCACAATCACAGTAGCACAGAATTTCCTGGCTTGGAAGGGATTCTCAAAGATCACTGAGCCCAAGTCCAGGGCCTGCCCAGGGCAGCCTCAACAATCACAGCCTGTGCCCAAGAGCAGTGTCCAAACACTTTTGGAGCTCAGTCAGGCTTGGTGCTGTGCCCCCTTCCCTGGGGAGGCTGTTGCAGTGCCCAAGCAGCCTCTGGCTGAAGAACCTTTTCCTTCTATCCAACCTAAGCCTGCACTGGCACATCTCCCCTGCCATTGTCTGGGCTCTTCTCAGTGGCCCCGGGAGTGAAGAGAGTAGTGCATGGCCTTGTGCTTGCCCTCCTGAGGAAGCTGCTGACTGCTAGAGGGTCCTGCCTAGGACATTCCATGTCAAAAAGGCGGCAAAGAGAAAGGAGCTGGGACACAGGAGCTCGGGCTTTGCAATGATGAGGATGAGAAGGAAGGATTTTTAACTGGAGCATTGCTTTGATCTCTTTCAGGTGGAAAGGAGAGGCACAATGAAAAGGAAAGCAAGAGCCCAGATTCAGCCGTGAGTTTTGGCATAGGGTTAAAGGACAGCAAACTGGAGGAATGGCGAGGAGGAGAACTGCTCTTTCAGAGTCAGGGTGGCATTGGTTCAAGCCTGTGGGTGCACAGGAAGGCTCTCTTGACCACTTGCCTTTCTCACCTCCACCTCCTTCTTCCTTTAGACACATCAATGTTGGCAGCGACTTTCAGGCTGAGCTGCCAGAGCTGCAGAGCAGAGCACCAAGTGAGGATGAAGAGCCTGCAACCCTGGTCTGGAAGCCCTGGGGGGAGGATGACTCTGACATGGAAAAACCTGACAGAGGTAGCTTTGCTTCAAGCTTTTCTTCCACCCCTGAGCTACTTGGGTCTTTAAAAGGCTCCTTTTGCGTAAAAAGGCAGCCTTTTGCAGGCTCTGCTTCTCTCCTTGTCTCGCCCATCTTCCCATGTAGAAGTGTTAGAGGCAAGGAGCAAGAGCAAGCACCTTGCTCTCCAAATTGGTCAGGGCCGTCTGCCACTGGAAGAGCGGAGATTGGCCCCCACTTCTTCTTACAGAAGCTGCTTTGGAGGGAGAGCCAGCACTGCGTGGGCCCTTGGTTCAGCTGGCCCTGGCTTTGCTCTCCTTTTCATACTCTCCAAGCTGCTGTCTTTAGCTCCCGGCCTTTCCTTCTGCCTTGCATGGCAGTCTTTGCCCTTGCTGGCCTCAAGGCTGACTTTCGGTGGGTTTTTTGTTGTGCTTGCAGTAAGAGAACTGTTGGACATGGCCAGCTCCCGTGGCATTCCCGGGGCAGCAGCTAACCTGGAGCGCGCCCTGCACTGCCTGCACCGGGCACGCGGCAGCGTTCCGGTAAGAAGCGGCTGTTTGGGCGCAGAGAAGAGGGCACAGGGAATGCAGAGGGCCCGGGCACTGGGACAGCCTTTCCTGGCTGCTCTTTGAAGAAGGGTCTTAACAGGGAGCAGAGCACTTGCTGCCTGCTGTGTCTCCTCCAGCTGCGTCAGGGCTGAGCCCAAAGGGCTCCAGCAGGGAGAATCTCCCTCCTGGAGGCGGCGGCGGCGGCGGAAGGTCCTGCTGCCTTGTAAATGGCCTGGAGAGCTGGCTTCTCTAAGACATTTGGAGGGGAAATTCCCAGAAGCCTCAGTCAGCTGAGGCCATTCTGGCTGCAGGAGCAGCAAAATCCTTAGGTTGGTGAGCAAAAGGCCACTCTCGGGGACCAGGATCAAAGGGTTGGGCAGCAAAAACCAGGGACTTGGAGCAAATGACAGTGTTTCACCCACATGGGATACAGTCGCTTGAATGTCTGGAGAGGCAAAGTAGCTGCAAGGCAGCACCTGTGATTTTTTGGCTCATTTTTAATGTGGTGGGGCGGCTAAAGCCTCTTCCCTCTTGATCTTGCAGGAGGCTCTGGAGATGCTGCTCTCAGAGGGGCCTGCAACACCTCAAGGCCACCCCATGGCTGATTATCATTACGCAGGTAAGCAAAGCAGAGCTTCTTGCGTCCCTGACAGATGCTGCCGTCCCCTTCATTGTTGTGGCAAGGGTTTCTGCTTAAAGCAATTGTGCTTAACACCAGCACAAGGTCTTGTCTCCTCTGCGGGTGGGGAAGCACCAGCATCTAGTCCTTCAGCTTTACTTCTTTTCCAATCCTTCTCCCCGGGCAATGCCTGCTCTTGTCTTCATGACCTTCTGAGGGAGCAGACACGTACACACACGTGAATGACGGCCTGCCACCATTTTCTTTCGGCAGCCAGTGGGATCTACTTGGTGTGGATCAAGGGATGCGTTTACTACCCGCTGCTTTTTCTTGCCAGGCTCTGATAGATGGACACCTGAGGAGAAGGAGTCCTTCCAAAAGGCTTTCCACACCTACGGCAAGGATTTTCATCTCATCCAGAAGCAGGTAAAGCCACGGGACATTCTTTACCCGAGCAGATCGTCAGGAGGAAAGCTTGGTTATTTCTGGGAACAAGCACTGGGCTTCAGTCTCTCTCTTCTCAAGTACCAAGTATCTTCAAGAAGTAACAAAAGGGGACATCAAAAGCCTGTGTCAAAAGGATGATCCTGCCTCTCCAGCCCTTTTCTCCAAGCTCTTTTGGAAGATGAAGCTTTCTTCTGTCAGACTTGTCGCACAGGTCTGCTGCTGCTTCCACAAGACGGTGTGCTGGCATAACTGGAGGGAAGCGGGGAAAGAAGAACTGTGCTAGATGGATTTGTTGTTGATCTGTGCATTGCGTGTATTACCACCTAGCAGAATACACGGTTTAAGACATTGCATGATGCCTCTCTTTCCCCATGTTGATTTCATTTTACACCCTACTCCATTTACTTCATGCTTTTCCTTCCTAGTTCACTCCATATTCTACTTTTTCCCCAGTGCACCCGACACCATTTTCGACTCCTTCTTTTTCTCTTCACAACAGATCCAGACTAAGACCGTGGCACAGTGTGTGGAGTACTACTACTCCTGGAAAAAGGAGCATAAACTTGCCAGCACTCTGGCTCAGGTGAGGGGCAAGAAAATCGAGACGTGCCAGGAAGGTCGAGAAACTGGCAGAAGGGGAGAAAAGCTGCTGGCGAGCCATGCCAGACGCCCCTTTGCCAGGATCACATCGTCCCATGCGCTGGGAAAGGCACAGCAGATGCTGCCCGGGGCTTCCTTGTGCTGCTGCCCTGAAGTATGCAATTCTGGAGCCTAACTTTGACCCAAGGAAGCAGCAGCGCCACCAAAATGGGCTTTGACTCTCTACAGATGGGCTTCTCAAGGGCTGGCACCCTCGCTGACTCCAATCAGACCCTTAATTCCCCACTGCTTGCTGACATCAGCAATCCAGGCTGCCTTTGTGGATATGCTGCAGATTTTCAGGGAGTTTTTCTAGCATCGCAGCATACTCCCCAAGAAGGAGCTGCCGGTGCCGTGGCTCCCCTAAAACTTTCCTTACCGGCAAAGAGCAATTTGCTTCACATCATGTGAGAGAGAGAGAGAGAGAGAGACAGGGAGGGAGATTATTTTGGGGACTAGAAAATGGCTAACCATGTGTCTACCCTAATTGGACTGAATTTAAATGCCATTGCCTAGACATTTGTGGAGGAAAAGCAGAGAGAAATAGATGTTAGGCAGAAAGGTAGAAATAAGAAATGTAGAGCTCTAAATAGGCAGGTATTTATCCCACCCCTTTGGCCTGTAGAAAAGAGGAGTATTTTCCTCCAAGCTCTGGGTTGGCAGCCCGCCGCAGCCCATTGGCAAAGGCAGCCGTTTTCTCAGCTCTTGAGGGTCTGGAAGGATTTGCTTAGGCCGATAGATTTTTGTGCTGGATGCTCTGATTTCCAGCTTTGTGAGAGGAAGGAAGCATTGATAAGGACTCTTTGATTTCCAGAGTGTGGGCAAAGCAAAGAGGAGGAAAAGCCCTCCCAGAAAGGAGAACGGGGAGACAGGGAAGAGAAGCCGCAAGAGGGCTCGCAGCGCCGAGTGTCCCTGCTGCCAAGCGCGCCAGCCGCCCCGCTCGGCGGGAGGCCCCTTTCCCTGCGGGCAGTGCAAACGGTGCGTAAGTTCCTCCTCTTTCTGCTCAAAGCTGCGCCTTTGGACTAAAACGGGCTGACCCTTTTCAAAGGCACCGCAGGGGAAGCTGGGGGCACTTGCAGCATCGCCCCCGGCAGCCGTGGTCAAGCTTAACACCCACCTCAAACCCAAAGAGCTTAGGTAAAACCCAGCCTTCACAATGAAACCTTGCCGTGCCCCAACAAGACACAGTTCATACAAGTAGGAATAGATCCATCAAAGCTTGGTTTGATGCTGCTGATCAAATTCAAAAGAGGATGCAGCAAAAGGAGGAAGACATTTCAAGGCATTGAAAGTAGAACCATCAGACTCATGGTGCTGATCAATTCACAAATGTGCCACTGCCCGAAAAGACAGAAATTCCTACTCAAACGGAGATCTCGGCACTTGGTTTCATGGTGTGTACTAAAGTGAGCAATGGATGGTTTGTTTCCTATCTTGCAGGGTGTTTGAAACCGTGAAGGAAAGGAACAACCACAGGAGAAGACATCGGCCTCGGAAGGCAGCAGAGCCTCTCGCCAAGAAGAAAAGACCAAATTAGACAACCCTGCAGGTTGTCCAGGGCTAGCAAGAGTTAGGTATCAATAGGACTAGATAGGAATAGGACTGTTTTTTAAGCTTTTAGGGTAGTTTAATCTTCTACTTAGTTAGTTGACATGATAGGAATCTCCTCAATTTAGTCGTTAAGATCCATTAGTATTATTCAAGATTCAATAGTTTTATTAGATTTATCAATAAATTTCAAAGGTTGGGTGTTGTCTATGCTCTGCCTTTTGTCATTTTGCCTTTGTTGAGAGCCAATGGGTCTTTATCATTAAACCAAAGTTTGTTCCATTTTGTCTTTTTGTCTGTATGAAAACACTCCGGCAATGTTTGTTCCATTTGCCTGGTGTTGCAAAGACGGCACTTGCCCTGAGAGAAGAATCTGGGCAGGCGCCACCTCCCCCAGGCCCAGCCCCTTGCTCAGCTGGCAGGACTTACTGAGGTGTGTCTCCTTTACTGCCAGTGAAATAAGGCTGGGGCTTCAGCCTTTGATTCCTCAACATCTCAGCTGGGAGTGGAAAGGGAGGCTTTGTTTAATTCACGGAATTGGATCTAGATGAGTGGTCTGGTCTCACCATATTTTCTGGCATAAAAGCAGCGGCTTTAGTCCTTTTTGGAGCCCAGCAACATAACTTTGTTTCATTTTGGGGGACTGATGGAGCTGACCACCTTGGAGGACGTTTCTAAGCCCTCCGATTCTATCCAATTCCTATCCGCATGCGCCACAAAGGCATGGCTAGTTCAGTTTCAGTTTCTCTCGAAAGGACCAGTGTCCCGCTCTGGGCCTCCAGCAATCTCCTTAGCTAAAGCAGAGCGGGTGTGATCATTATCCTCTGACTTCTCACAGCTCGGGCACTTGCGCCAAAGAAGAATCAAAGGCACTCTTTCTTCGAGGCCAGCAAATGGCCCTGCCTAGCAAGGCTTTGGTGGCAGGGGCTGTGGAGGGTGGAGAGGGGGCGAGGGAGGGGGCAATTGCCAGGCTGCTTCTGGGAAGCCGAGGGAAGCTTGCCCTTGTCTGATGGAGGCGGTGCAGGTGGGCTTTGGATGCTACAAAGTATCTGCCTTGCAGTGGGACTTGTTCCAGCTGCCCCCTCAGTTTGCTGGCCAGTGGCTAACGTGCAGGCTGGGAAGGAAGCAAGATTGGGACTGAAGCAAGATTTGCTTTTCCTTAACGACAGGCAGGAAAGCAGCAAAGCTGCCTGGGTTTTGTCATATCTGGGATCTAGGCATTAAAACCAATGTGAAGGCCAGCAGTGTGGAAAGGGAATTCTGTTAGTGTTGCTTTCTTAGAGGAATGGCAGAGTCTTTTGGGGACAAACACCGAGCTTCTCCAAGGGAGCTGGAAGAGGGCTATAGAAATTCTGCATGAATGTTTGCTAGAGAAATGCCCGTGTGCTGTCCCTGTGTGTGTGTGTGTGTCCCCATCAGTTGCCCTGAAAAACATCCTGTTTCTCCAAGTTTCAAGGGAGGAGTGATGAGGTGAGAGACCAGCTCAGAGGCCCAAAGGAGGGAAAACATGCAGTGACATTATTGGGCAGCAAAAGGAGAATTGAGAAAGGGGGCAGGATGAATGGCTCCACTTTGAGAGGAAGCTCTGGAGTTGGCTCTGCGCTGGACAACTTGCAAATTCCAGCTCCTCTCAGAGCTGGAGGAGAGCCAGTGGGAGGAGCCCTTCTGGTTCTCCAGGGCAGGAGATGAGGTCTGGGCCCTTGCACAGAGGCAGGCTCCTGTGCACGTTCAGCTGGAGGCACCTTGCAGAGAAGCACCGGGAAGACCCAGGGCTGTCCCTGCACTGCTTTTGCCCGTCTCATCAGACGACTGAGGAGAAAAGGCCCCATGGGAAGCTTCTCAGAGCAAACTTGCAGCAGAAGAAGTACAAGGGCCAGAGGCGGCCCATGCCTCTTTCTGTCCCATGGCTCCCCTGGGGTTCTAGATGGAATGTTGGGCTGTGCCCATAGCAACTGTCGTTGTCTCCTGCTCCTGCGGCCCTTGCTGGAACGCTGGTGGAGCAGCGCTGGAGCAGCAGCTGCAGGATCAGCTCCTGGGCTGTCCCTGACCAGCCGCCTTCTGCACTCAGCGCCAGACCCGGCCTCTGCACCGACGTCCTGGTCTCCTCGTCTGCCTCCGGGCATCCCCAGAGCACTTGGGAACCGTCCAAGGTAAGAAAATCCCCGTTTGCCCTCAAAGCACTAGCACAGGGGCAGGAGGCTCCAGCTGCCTCTCCCACCAAGCACGACACACAGGCTGCGTGCTCACTTTCCCCAGACGAGCTTCCACGTGAAAGCAGGCTGCAGCTTCTGAAGGAATCATGTTGCCTCCAGGGGAAACACAGACCTTTCCATAGAGGACCTAGAGAGGTGTCCCAGTGCAGTTGCAGATCCTCGTCCACGGATGACCTGATTAAAAGTTCTTGGCACCCATTTCAGTCCTCAAACTATCTTGTGCTGACCCCAAAACAAATTGTTTGTGGCTGAGCACTTCAGGGCTTCAGTGTCAACAAATCCCCTTATGCCCTGACTCTGCTCACACCCGCTCCAAAGCTTCAAACACCAGAATGATGGCACTTCTCCTCTGGCATCCCTGTCGTTCAGGGCATAGAAGCATTTGACTGGGCTTCTCCTCAAACACAGGCTTTCAACTTCAAAAACCATCTGGGATCAGCAATTCTTATATACTGACGTAGTTCCATGGCTTATAGATCCATGCTATTTTAATATCTTTATAGATTCTTTTTCCAGTGCACGTAGGGCTGGTTCTACCTCATGCTCAGGGGCGGCCGTCAAATGCCATCTCCTCAAGAGCACAATCACAGTAGCACAGAATTTCCTGGCTTGGAAGGGATTCTCAAAGATCACTGAGCCCAAGTCCAGGGCCTGCCCAGGGCAGCCTCAACAATCACAGCCTGTGCCCAAGAGCAGTGTCCAAACACTTTTGGAGCTCAGTCAGGCTTGGTGCTGTGCCCCCTTCCCTGGGGAGGCTGTTGCAGTGCCCAAGCAGCCTCTGGCTGAAGAACCTTTTCCTTCTATCCAACCTAAGCCTGCACTGGCACATCTCCCCTGCCATTGTCTGGGCTCTTCTCAGTGGCCCCGGGAGTGAAGAGAGTAGTGCATGGCCTTGTGCTTGCCCTCCTGAGGAAGCTGCTGACTGCTAGAGGGTCCTGCCTAGGACATTCCATGTCAAAAAGGCGGCAAAGAGAAAGGAGCTGGGACACAGGAGCTCGGGCTTTGCAATGATGAGGATGAGAAGGAAGGATTTTTAACTGGAGCATTGCTTTGATCTCTTTCAGGTGGAAAGGAGAGGCACAATGAAAAGGAAAGCAAGAGCCCAGATTCAGCCGTGAGTTTTGGCATAGGGTTAAAGGACAGCAAACTGGAGGAATGGCGAGGAGGAGAACTGCTCTTTCAGAGTCAGGGTGGCATTGGTTCAAGCCTGTGGGTGCACAGGAAGGCTCTCTTGACCACTTGCCTTTCTCACCTCCACCTCCTTCTTCCTTTAGACACATCAATGTTGGCAGCGACTTTCAGGCTGAGCTGCCAGAGCTGCAGAGCAGAGCACCAAGTGAGGATGAAGAGCCTGCAACCCTGGTCTGGAAGCCCTGGGGGGAGGATGACTCTGACATGGAAAAACCTGACAGAGGTAGCTTTGCTTCAAGCTTTTCTTCCACCCCTGAGCTACTTGGGTCTTTAAAAGGCTCCTTTTGCGTAAAAAGGCAGCCTTTTGCAGGCTCTGCTTCTCTCCTTGTCTCGCCCATCTTCCCATGTAGAAGTGTTAGAGGCAAGGAGCAAGAGCAAGCACCTTGCTCTCCAAATTGGTCAGGGCCGTCTGCCACTGGAAGAGCGGAGATTGGCCCCCACTTCTTCTTACAGAAGCTGCTTTGGAGGGAGAGCCAGCACTGCGTGGGCCCTTGGTTCAGCTGGCCCTGGCTTTGCTCTCCTTTTCATACTCTCCAAGCTGCTGTCTTTAGCTCCCGGCCTTTCCTTCTGCCTTGCATGGCAGTCTTTGCCCTTGCTGGCCTCAAGGCTGACTTTCGGTGGGTTTTTTGTTGTGCTTGCAGTAAGAGAACTGTTGGACATGGCCAGCTCCCGTGGCATTCCCGGGGCAGCAGCTAACCTGGAGCGCGCCCTGCACTGCCTGCACCGGGCACGCGGCAGCGTTCCGGTAAGAAGCGGCTGTTTGGGCGCAGAGAAGAGGGCACAGGGAATGCAGAGGGCCCGGGCACTGGGACAGCCTTTCCTGGCTGCTCTTTGAAGAAGGGTCTTAACAGGGAGCAGAGCACTTGCTGCCTGCTGTGTCTCCTCCAGCTGCGTCAGGGCTGAGCCCAAAGGGCTCCAGCAGGGAGAATCTCCCTCCTGGAGGCGGCGGCGGCGGCGGAAGGTCCTGCTGCCTTGTAAATGGCCTGGAGAGCTGGCTTCTCTAAGACATTTGGAGGGGAAATTCCCAGAAGCCTCAGTCAGCTGAGGCCATTCTGGCTGCAGGAGCAGCAAAATCCTTAGGTTGGTGAGCAAAAGGCCACTCTCGGGGACCAGGATCAAAGGGTTGGGCAGCAAAAACCAGGGACTTGGAGCAAATGACAGTGTTTCACCCACATGGGATACAGTCGCTTGAATGTCTGGAGAGGCAAAGTAGCTGCAAGGCAGCACCTGTGATTTTTTGGCTCATTTTTAATGTGGTGGGGCGGCTAAAGCCTCTTCCCTCTTGATCTTGCAGGAGGCTCTGGAGATGCTGCTCTCAGAGGGGCCTGCAACACCTCAAGGCCACCCCATGGCTGATTATCATTACGCAGGTAAGCAAAGCAGAGCTTCTTGCGTCCCTGACAGATGCTGCCGTCCCCTTCATTGTTGTGGCAAGGGTTTCTGCTTAAAGCAATTGTGCTTAACACCAGCACAAGGTCTTGTCTCCTCTGCGGGTGGGGAAGCACCAGCATCTAGTCCTTCAGCTTTACTTCTTTTCCAATCCTTCTCCCCGGGCAATGCCTGCTCTTGTCTTCATGACCTTCTGAGGGAGCAGACACGTACACACACGTGAATGACGGCCTGCCACCATTTTCTTTCGGCAGCCAGTGGGATCTACTTGGTGTGGATCAAGGGATGCGTTTACTACCCGCTGCTTTTTCTTGCCAGGCTCTGATAGATGGACACCTGAGGAGAAGGAGTCCTTCCAAAAGGCTTTCCACACCTACGGCAAGGATTTTCATCTCATCCAGAAGCAGGTAAAGCCACGGGACATTCTTTACCCGAGCAGATCGTCAGGAGGAAAGCTTGGTTATTTCTGGGAACAAGCACTGGGCTTCAGTCTCTCTCTTCTCAAGTACCAAGTATCTTCAAGAAGTAACAAAAGGGGACATCAAAAGCCTGTGTCAAAAGGATGATCCTGCCTCTCCAGCCCTTTTCTCCAAGCTCTTTTGGAAGATGAAGCTTTCTTCTGTCAGACTTGTCGCACAGGTCTGCTGCTGCTTCCACAAGACGGTGTGCTGGCATAACTGGAGGGAAGCGGGGAAAGAAGAACTGTGCTAGATGGATTTGTTGTTGATCTGTGCATTGCGTGTATTACCACCTAGCAGAATACACGGTTTAAGACATTGCATGATGCCTCTCTTTCCCCATGTTGATTTCATTTTACACCCTACTCCATTTACTTCATGCTTTTCCTTCCTAGTTCACTCCATATTCTACTTTTTCCCCAGTGCACCCGACACCATTTTCGACTCCTTCTTTTTCTCTTCACAACAGATCCAGACTAAGACCGTGGCACAGTGTGTGGAGTACTACTACTCCTGGAAAAAGGAGCATAAACTTGCCAGCACTCTGGCTCAGGTGAGGGGCAAGAAAATCGAGACGTGCCAGGAAGGTCGAGAAACTGGCAGAAGGGGAGAAAAGCTGCTGGCGAGCCATGCCAGACGCCCCTTTGCCAGGATCACATCGTCCCATGCGCTGGGAAAGGCACAGCAGATGCTGCCCGGGGCTTCCTTGTGCTGCTGCCCTGAAGTATGCAATTCTGGAGCCTAACTTTGACCCAAGGAAGCAGCAGCGCCACCAAAATGGGCTTTGACTCTCTACAGATGGGCTTCTCAAGGGCTGGCACCCTCGCTGACTCCAATCAGACCCTTAATTCCCCACTGCTTGCTGACATCAGCAATCCAGGCTGCCTTTGTGGATATGCTGCAGATTTTCAGGGAGTTTTTCTAGCATCGCAGCATACTCCCCAAGAAGGAGCTGCCGGTGCCGTGGCTCCCCTAAAACTTTCCTTACCGGCAAAGAGCAATTTGCTTCACATCATGTGAGAGAGAGAGAGAGAGAGAGACAGGGAGGGAGATTATTTTGGGGACTAGAAAATGGCTAACCATGTGTCTACCCTAATTGGACTGAATTTAAATGCCATTGCCTAGACATTTGTGGAGGAAAAGCAGAGAGAAATAGATGTTAGGCAGAAAGGTAGAAATAAGAAATGTAGAGCTCTAAATAGGCAGGTATTTATCCCACCCCTTTGGCCTGTAGAAAAGAGGAGTATTTTCCTCCAAGCTCTGGGTTGGCAGCCCGCCGCAGCCCATTGGCAAAGGCAGCCGTTTTCTCAGCTCTTGAGGGTCTGGAAGGATTTGCTTAGGCCGATAGATTTTTGTGCTGGATGCTCTGATTTCCAGCTTTGTGAGAGGAAGGAAGCATTGATAAGGACTCTTTGATTTCCAGAGTGTGGGCAAAGCAAAGAGGAGGAAAAGCCCTCCCAGAAAGGAGAACGGGGAGACAGGGAAGAGAAGCCGCAAGAGGGCTCGCAGCGCCGAGTGTCCCTGCTGCCAAGCGCGCCAGCCGCCCCGCTCGGCGGGAGGCCCCTTTCCCTGCGGGCAGTGCAAACGGTGCGTAAGTTCCTCCTCTTTCTGCTCAAAGCTGCGCCTTTGGACTAAAACGGGCTGACCCTTTTCAAAGGCACCGCAGGGGAAGCTGGGGGCACTTGCAGCATCGCCCCCGGCAGCCGTGGTCAAGCTTAACACCCACCTCAAACCCAAAGAGCTTAGGTAAAACCCAGCCTTCACAATGAAACCTTGCCGTGCCCCAACAAGACACAGTTCATACAAGTAGGAATAGATCCATCAAAGCTTGGTTTGATGCTGCTGATCAAATTCAAAAGAGGATGCAGCAAAAGGAGGAAGACATTTCAAGGCATTGAAAGTAGAACCATCAGACTCATGGTGCTGATCAATTCACAAATGTGCCACTGCCCGAAAAGACAGAAATTCCTACTCAAACGGAGATCTCGGCACTTGGTTTCATGGTGTGTACTAAAGTGAGCAATGGATGGTTTGTTTCCTATCTTGCAGGGTGTTTGAAACCGTGAAGGAAAGGAACAACCACAGGAGAAGACATCGGCCTCGGAAGGCAGCAGAGCCTCTCGCCAAGAAGAAAAGACCAAATTAGACAACCCTGCAGGTTGTCCAGGGCTAGCAAGAGTTAGGTATCAATAGGACTAGATAGGAATAGGACTGTTTTTTAAGCTTTTAGGGTAGTTTAATCTTCTACTTAGTTAGTTGACATGATAGGAATCTCCTCAATTTAGTCGTTAAGATCCATTAGTATTATTCAAGATTCAATAGTTTTATTAGATTTATCAATAAATTTCAAAGGTTGGGTGTTGTCTATGCTCTGCCTTTTGTCATTTTGCCTTTGTTGAGAGCCAATGGGTCTTTATCATTAAACCAAAGTTTGTTCCATTTTGTCTTTTTGTCTGTATGAAAACACTCCGGCAATGTTTGTTCCATTTGCCTGGTGTTGCAAAGACGGCACTTGCCCTGAGAGAAGAATCTGGGCAGGCGCCACCTCCCCCAGGCCCAGCCCCTTGCTCAGCTGGCAGGACTTACTGAGGTGTGTCTCCTTTACTGCCAGTGAAATAAGGCTGGGGCTTCAGCCTTTGATTCCTCAACATCTCAGCTGGGAGTGGAAAGGGAGGCTTTGTTTAATTCACGGAATTGGATCTAGATGAGTGGTCTGGTCTCACCATATTTTCTGGCATAAAAGCAGCGGCTTTAGTCCTTTTTGGAGCCCAGCAACATAACTTTGTTTCATTTTGGGGGACTGATGGAGCTGACCACCTTGGAGGACGTTTCTAAGCCCTCCGATTCTATCCAATTCCTATCCGCATGCGCCACAAAGGCATGGCTAGTTCAGTTTCAGTTTCTCTCGAAAGGACCAGTGTCCCGCTCTGGGCCTCCAGCAATCTCCTTAGCTAAAGCAGAGCGGGTGTGATCATTATCCTCTGACTTCTCACAGCTCGGGCACTTGCGCCAAAGAAGAATCAAAGGCACTCTTTCTTCGAGGCCAGCAAATGGCCCTGCCTAGCAAGGCTTTGGTGGCAGGGGCTGTGGAGGGTGGAGAGGGGGCGAGGGAGGGGGCAATTGCCAGGCTGCTTCTGGGAAGCCGAGGGAAGCTTGCCCTTGTCTGATGGAGGCGGTGCAGGTGGGCTTTGGATGCTACAAAGTATCTGCCTTGCAGTGGGACTTGTTCCAGCTGCCCCCTCAGTTTGCTGGCCAGTGGCTAACGTGCAGGCTGGGAAGGAAGCAAGATTGGGACTGAAGCAAGATTTGCTTTTCCTTAACGACAGGCAGGAAAGCAGCAAAGCTGCCTGGGTTTTGTCATATCTGGGATCTAGGCATTAAAACCAATGTGAAGGCCAGCAGTGTGGAAAGGGAATTCTGTTAGTGTTGCTTTCTTAGAGGAATGGCAGAGTCTTTTGGGGACAAACACCGAGCTTCTCCAAGGGAGCTGGAAGAGGGCTATAGAAATTCTGCATGAATGTTTGCTAGAGAAATGCCCGTGTGCTGTCCCTGTGTGTGTGTGTGTGTCCCCATCAGTTGCCCTGAAAAACATCCTGTTTCTCCAAGTTTCAAGGGAGGAGTGATGAGGTGAGAGACCAGCTCAGAGGCCCAAAGGAGGGAAAACATGCAGTGACATTATTGGGCAGCAAAAGGAGAATTGAGAAAGGGGGCAGGATGAATGGCTCCACTTTGAGAGGAAGCTCTGGAGTTGGCTCTGCGCTGGACAACTTGCAAATTCCAGCTCCTCTCAGAGCTGGAGGAGAGCCAGTGGGAGGAGCCCTTCTGGTTCTCCAGGGCAGGAGATGAGGTCTGGGCCCTTGCACAGAGGCAGGCTCCTGTGCACGTTCAGCTGGAGGCACCTTGCAGAGAAGCACCGGGAAGACCCAGGGCTGTCCCTGCACTGCTTTTGCCCGTCTCATCAGACGACTGAGGAGAAAAGGCCCCATGGGAAGCTTCTCAGAGCAAACTTGCAGCAGAAGAAGTACAAGGGCCAGAGGCGGCCCATGCCTCTTTCTGTCCCATGGCTCCCCTGGGGTTCTAGATGGAATGTTGGGCTGTGCCCATAGCAACTGTCGTTGTCTCCTGCTCCTGCGGCCCTTGCTGGAACGCTGGTGGAGCAGCGCTGGAGCAGCAGCTGCAGGATCAGCTCCTGGGCTGTCCCTGACCAGCCGCCTTCTGCACTCAGCGCCAGACCCGGCCTCTGCACCGACGTCCTGGTCTCCTCGTCTGCCTCCGGGCATCCCCAGAGCACTTGGGAACCGTCCAAGGTAAGAAAATCCCCGTTTGCCCTCAAAGCACTAGCACAGGGGCAGGAGGCTCCAGCTGCCTCTCCCACCAAGCACGACACACAGGCTGCGTGCTCACTTTCCCCAGACGAGCTTCCACGTGAAAGCAGGCTGCAGCTTCTGAAGGAATCATGTTGCCTCCAGGGGAAACACAGACCTTTCCATAGAGGACCTAGAGAGGTGTCCCAGTGCAGTTGCAGATCCTCGTCCACGGATGACCTGATTAAAAGTTCTTGGCACCCATTTCAGTCCTCAAACTATCTTGTGCTGACCCCAAAACAAATTGTTTGTGGCTGAGCACTTCAGGGCTTCAGTGTCAACAAATCCCCTTATGCCCTGACTCTGCTCACACCCGCTCCAAAGCTTCAAACACCAGAATGATGGCACTTCTCCTCTGGCATCCCTGTCGTTCAGGGCATAGAAGCATTTGACTGGGCTTCTCCTCAAACACAGGCTTTCAACTTCAAAAACCATCTGGGATCAGCAATTCTTATATACTGACGTAGTTCCATGGCTTATAGATCCATGCTATTTTAATATCTTTATAGATTCTTTTTCCAGTGCACGTAGGGCTGGTTCTACCTCATGCTCAGGGGCGGCCGTCAAATGCCATCTCCTCAAGAGCACAATCACAGTAGCACAGAATTTCCTGGCTTGGAAGGGATTCTCAAAGATCACTGAGCCCAAGTCCAGGGCCTGCCCAGGGCAGCCTCAACAATCACAGCCTGTGCCCAAGAGCAGTGTCCAAACACTTTTGGAGCTCAGTCAGGCTTGGTGCTGTGCCCCCTTCCCTGGGGAGGCTGTTGCAGTGCCCAAGCAGCCTCTGGCTGAAGAACCTTTTCCTTCTATCCAACCTAAGCCTGCACTGGCACATCTCCCCTGCCATTGTCTGGGCTCTTCTCAGTGGCCCCGGGAGTGAAGAGAGTAGTGCATGGCCTTGTGCTTGCCCTCCTGAGGAAGCTGCTGACTGCTAGAGGGTCCTGCCTAGGACATTCCATGTCAAAAAGGCGGCAAAGAGAAAGGAGCTGGGACACAGGAGCTCGGGCTTTGCAATGATGAGGATGAGAAGGAAGGATTTTTAACTGGAGCATTGCTTTGATCTCTTTCAGGTGGAAAGGAGAGGCACAATGAAAAGGAAAGCAAGAGCCCAGATTCAGCCGTGAGTTTTGGCATAGGGTTAAAGGACAGCAAACTGGAGGAATGGCGAGGAGGAGAACTGCTCTTTCAGAGTCAGGGTGGCATTGGTTCAAGCCTGTGGGTGCACAGGAAGGCTCTCTTGACCACTTGCCTTTCTCACCTCCACCTCCTTCTTCCTTTAGACACATCAATGTTGGCAGCGACTTTCAGGCTGAGCTGCCAGAGCTGCAGAGCAGAGCACCAAGTGAGGATGAAGAGCCTGCAACCCTGGTCTGGAAGCCCTGGGGGGAGGATGACTCTGACATGGAAAAACCTGACAGAGGTAGCTTTGCTTCAAGCTTTTCTTCCACCCCTGAGCTACTTGGGTCTTTAAAAGGCTCCTTTTGCGTAAAAAGGCAGCCTTTTGCAGGCTCTGCTTCTCTCCTTGTCTCGCCCATCTTCCCATGTAGAAGTGTTAGAGGCAAGGAGCAAGAGCAAGCACCTTGCTCTCCAAATTGGTCAGGGCCGTCTGCCACTGGAAGAGCGGAGATTGGCCCCCACTTCTTCTTACAGAAGCTGCTTTGGAGGGAGAGCCAGCACTGCGTGGGCCCTTGGTTCAGCTGGCCCTGGCTTTGCTCTCCTTTTCATACTCTCCAAGCTGCTGTCTTTAGCTCCCGGCCTTTCCTTCTGCCTTGCATGGCAGTCTTTGCCCTTGCTGGCCTCAAGGCTGACTTTCGGTGGGTTTTTTGTTGTGCTTGCAGTAAGAGAACTGTTGGACATGGCCAGCTCCCGTGGCATTCCCGGGGCAGCAGCTAACCTGGAGCGCGCCCTGCACTGCCTGCACCGGGCACGCGGCAGCGTTCCGGTAAGAAGCGGCTGTTTGGGCGCAGAGAAGAGGGCACAGGGAATGCAGAGGGCCCGGGCACTGGGACAGCCTTTCCTGGCTGCTCTTTGAAGAAGGGTCTTAACAGGGAGCAGAGCACTTGCTGCCTGCTGTGTCTCCTCCAGCTGCGTCAGGGCTGAGCCCAAAGGGCTCCAGCAGGGAGAATCTCCCTCCTGGAGGCGGCGGCGGCGGCGGAAGGTCCTGCTGCCTTGTAAATGGCCTGGAGAGCTGGCTTCTCTAAGACATTTGGAGGGGAAATTCCCAGAAGCCTCAGTCAGCTGAGGCCATTCTGGCTGCAGGAGCAGCAAAATCCTTAGGTTGGTGAGCAAAAGGCCACTCTCGGGGACCAGGATCAAAGGGTTGGGCAGCAAAAACCAGGGACTTGGAGCAAATGACAGTGTTTCACCCACATGGGATACAGTCGCTTGAATGTCTGGAGAGGCAAAGTAGCTGCAAGGCAGCACCTGTGATTTTTTGGCTCATTTTTAATGTGGTGGGGCGGCTAAAGCCTCTTCCCTCTTGATCTTGCAGGAGGCTCTGGAGATGCTGCTCTCAGAGGGGCCTGCAACACCTCAAGGCCACCCCATGGCTGATTATCATTACGCAGGTAAGCAAAGCAGAGCTTCTTGCGTCCCTGACAGATGCTGCCGTCCCCTTCATTGTTGTGGCAAGGGTTTCTGCTTAAAGCAATTGTGCTTAACACCAGCACAAGGTCTTGTCTCCTCTGCGGGTGGGGAAGCACCAGCATCTAGTCCTTCAGCTTTACTTCTTTTCCAATCCTTCTCCCCGGGCAATGCCTGCTCTTGTCTTCATGACCTTCTGAGGGAGCAGACACGTACACACACGTGAATGACGGCCTGCCACCATTTTCTTTCGGCAGCCAGTGGGATCTACTTGGTGTGGATCAAGGGATGCGTTTACTACCCGCTGCTTTTTCTTGCCAGGCTCTGATAGATGGACACCTGAGGAGAAGGAGTCCTTCCAAAAGGCTTTCCACACCTACGGCAAGGATTTTCATCTCATCCAGAAGCAGGTAAAGCCACGGGACATTCTTTACCCGAGCAGATCGTCAGGAGGAAAGCTTGGTTATTTCTGGGAACAAGCACTGGGCTTCAGTCTCTCTCTTCTCAAGTACCAAGTATCTTCAAGAAGTAACAAAAGGGGACATCAAAAGCCTGTGTCAAAAGGATGATCCTGCCTCTCCAGCCCTTTTCTCCAAGCTCTTTTGGAAGATGAAGCTTTCTTCTGTCAGACTTGTCGCACAGGTCTGCTGCTGCTTCCACAAGACGGTGTGCTGGCATAACTGGAGGGAAGCGGGGAAAGAAGAACTGTGCTAGATGGATTTGTTGTTGATCTGTGCATTGCGTGTATTACCACCTAGCAGAATACACGGTTTAAGACATTGCATGATGCCTCTCTTTCCCCATGTTGATTTCATTTTACACCCTACTCCATTTACTTCATGCTTTTCCTTCCTAGTTCACTCCATATTCTACTTTTTCCCCAGTGCACCCGACACCATTTTCGACTCCTTCTTTTTCTCTTCACAACAGATCCAGACTAAGACCGTGGCACAGTGTGTGGAGTACTACTACTCCTGGAAAAAGGAGCATAAACTTGCCAGCACTCTGGCTCAGGTGAGGGGCAAGAAAATCGAGACGTGCCAGGAAGGTCGAGAAACTGGCAGAAGGGGAGAAAAGCTGCTGGCGAGCCATGCCAGACGCCCCTTTGCCAGGATCACATCGTCCCATGCGCTGGGAAAGGCACAGCAGATGCTGCCCGGGGCTTCCTTGTGCTGCTGCCCTGAAGTATGCAATTCTGGAGCCTAACTTTGACCCAAGGAAGCAGCAGCGCCACCAAAATGGGCTTTGACTCTCTACAGATGGGCTTCTCAAGGGCTGGCACCCTCGCTGACTCCAATCAGACCCTTAATTCCCCACTGCTTGCTGACATCAGCAATCCAGGCTGCCTTTGTGGATATGCTGCAGATTTTCAGGGAGTTTTTCTAGCATCGCAGCATACTCCCCAAGAAGGAGCTGCCGGTGCCGTGGCTCCCCTAAAACTTTCCTTACCGGCAAAGAGCAATTTGCTTCACATCATGTGAGAGAGAGAGAGAGAGAGAGAGACAGGGAGGGAGATTATTTTGGGGACTAGAAAATGGCTAACCATGTGTCTACCCTAATTGGACTGAATTTAAATGCCATTGCCTAGACATTTGTGGAGGAAAAGCAGAGAGAAATAGATGTTAGGCAGAAAGGTAGAAATAAGAAATGTAGAGCTCTAAATAGGCAGGTATTTATCCCACCCCTTTGGCCTGTAGAAAAGAGGAGTATTTTCCTCCAAGCTCTGGGTTGGCAGCCCGCCGCAGCCCATTGGCAAAGGCAGCCGTTTTCTCAGCTCTTGAGGGTCTGGAAGGATTTGCTTAGGCCGATAGATTTTTGTGCTGGATGCTCTGATTTCCAGCTTTGTGAGAGGAAGGAAGCATTGATAAGGACTCTTTGATTTCCAGAGTGTGGGCAAAGCAAAGAGGAGGAAAAGCCCTCCCAGAAAGGAGAACGGGGAGACAGGGAAGAGAAGCCGCAAGAGGGCTCGCAGCGCCGAGTGTCCCTGCTGCCAAGCGCGCCAGCCGCCCCGCTCGGCGGGAGGCCCCTTTCCCTGCGGGCAGTGCAAACGGTGCGTAAGTTCCTCCTCTTTCTGCTCAAAGCTGCGCCTTTGGACTAAAACGGGCTGACCCTTTTCAAAGGCACCGCAGGGGAAGCTGGGGGCACTTGCAGCATCGCCCCCGGCAGCCGTGGTCAAGCTTAACACCCACCTCAAACCCAAAGAGCTTAGGTAAAACCCAGCCTTCACAATGAAACCTTGCCGTGCCCCAACAAGACACAGTTCATACAAGTAGGAATAGATCCATCAAAGCTTGGTTTGATGCTGCTGATCAAATTCAAAAGAGGATGCAGCAAAAGGAGGAAGACATTTCAAGGCATTGAAAGTAGAACCATCAGACTCATGGTGCTGATCAATTCACAAATGTGCCACTGCCCGAAAAGACAGAAATTCCTACTCAAACGGAGATCTCGGCACTTGGTTTCATGGTGTGTACTAAAGTGAGCAATGGATGGTTTGTTTCCTATCTTGCAGGGTGTTTGAAACCGTGAAGGAAAGGAACAACCACAGGAGAAGACATCGGCCTCGGAAGGCAGCAGAGCCTCTCGCCAAGAAGAAAAGACCAAATTAGACAACCCTGCAGGTTGTCCAGGGCTAGCAAGAGTTAGGTATCAATAGGACTAGATAGGAATAGGACTGTTTTTTAAGCTTTTAGGGTAGTTTAATCTTCTACTTAGTTAGTTGACATGATAGGAATCTCCTCAATTTAGTCGTTAAGATCCATTAGTATTATTCAAGATTCAATAGTTTTATTAGATTTATCAATAAATTTCAAAGGTTGGGTGTTGTCTATGCTCTGCCTTTTGTCATTTTGCCTTTGTTGAGAGCCAATGGGTCTTTATCATTAAACCAAAGTTTGTTCCATTTTGTCTTTTTGTCTGTATGAAAACACTCCGGCAATGTTTGTTCCATTTGCCTGGTGTTGCAAAGACGGCACTTGCCCTGAGAGAAGAATCTGGGCAGGCGCCACCTCCCCCAGGCCCAGCCCCTTGCTCAGCTGGCAGGACTTACTGAGGTGTGTCTCCTTTACTGCCAGTGAAATAAGGCTGGGGCTTCAGCCTTTGATTCCTCAACATCTCAGCTGGGAGTGGAAAGGGAGGCTTTGTTTAATTCACGGAATTGGATCTAGATGAGTGGTCTGGTCTCACCATATTTTCTGGCATAAAAGCAGCGGCTTTAGTCCTTTTTGGAGCCCAGCAACATAACTTTGTTTCATTTTGGGGGACTGATGGAGCTGACCACCTTGGAGGACGTTTCTAAGCCCTCCGATTCTATCCAATTCCTATCCGCATGCGCCACAAAGGCATGGCTAGTTCAGTTTCAGTTTCTCTCGAAAGGACCAGTGTCCCGCTCTGGGCCTCCAGCAATCTCCTTAGCTAAAGCAGAGCGGGTGTGATCATTATCCTCTGACTTCTCACAGCTCGGGCACTTGCGCCAAAGAAGAATCAAAGGCACTCTTTCTTCGAGGCCAGCAAATGGCCCTGCCTAGCAAGGCTTTGGTGGCAGGGGCTGTGGAGGGTGGAGAGGGGGCGAGGGAGGGGGCAATTGCCAGGCTGCTTCTGGGAAGCCGAGGGAAGCTTGCCCTTGTCTGATGGAGGCGGTGCAGGTGGGCTTTGGATGCTACAAAGTATCTGCCTTGCAGTGGGACTTGTTCCAGCTGCCCCCTCAGTTTGCTGGCCAGTGGCTAACGTGCAGGCTGGGAAGGAAGCAAGATTGGGACTGAAGCAAGATTTGCTTTTCCTTAACGACAGGCAGGAAAGCAGCAAAGCTGCCTGGGTTTTGTCATATCTGGGATCTAGGCATTAAAACCAATGTGAAGGCCAGCAGTGTGGAAAGGGAATTCTGTTAGTGTTGCTTTCTTAGAGGAATGGCAGAGTCTTTTGGGGACAAACACCGAGCTTCTCCAAGGGAGCTGGAAGAGGGCTATAGAAATTCTGCATGAATGTTTGCTAGAGAAATGCCCGTGTGCTGTCCCTGTGTGTGTGTGTGTGTCCCCATCAGTTGCCCTGAAAAACATCCTGTTTCTCCAAGTTTCAAGGGAGGAGTGATGAGGTGAGAGACCAGCTCAGAGGCCCAAAGGAGGGAAAACATGCAGTGACATTATTGGGCAGCAAAAGGAGAATTGAGAAAGGGGGCAGGATGAATGGCTCCACTTTGAGAGGAAGCTCTGGAGTTGGCTCTGCGCTGGACAACTTGCAAATTCCAGCTCCTCTCAGAGCTGGAGGAGAGCCAGTGGGAGGAGCCCTTCTGGTTCTCCAGGGCAGGAGATGAGGTCTGGGCCCTTGCACAGAGGCAGGCTCCTGTGCACGTTCAGCTGGAGGCACCTTGCAGAGAAGCACCGGGAAGACCCAGGGCTGTCCCTGCACTGCTTTTGCCCGTCTCATCAGACGACTGAGGAGAAAAGGCCCCATGGGAAGCTTCTCAGAGCAAACTTGCAGCAGAAGAAGTACAAGGGCCAGAGGCGGCCCATGCCTCTTTCTGTCCCATGGCTCCCCTGGGGTTCTAGATGGAATGTTGGGCTGTGCCCATAGCAACTGTCGTTGTCTCCTGCTCCTGCGGCCCTTGCTGGAACGCTGGTGGAGCAGCGCTGGAGCAGCAGCTGCAGGATCAGCTCCTGGGCTGTCCCTGACCAGCCGCCTTCTGCACTCAGCGCCAGACCCGGCCTCTGCACCGACGTCCTGGTCTCCTCGTCTGCCTCCGGGCATCCCCAGAGCACTTGGGAACCGTCCAAGGTAAGAAAATCCCCGTTTGCCCTCAAAGCACTAGCACAGGGGCAGGAGGCTCCAGCTGCCTCTCCCACCAAGCACGACACACAGGCTGCGTGCTCACTTTCCCCAGACGAGCTTCCACGTGAAAGCAGGCTGCAGCTTCTGAAGGAATCATGTTGCCTCCAGGGGAAACACAGACCTTTCCATAGAGGACCTAGAGAGGTGTCCCAGTGCAGTTGCAGATCCTCGTCCACGGATGACCTGATTAAAAGTTCTTGGCACCCATTTCAGTCCTCAAACTATCTTGTGCTGACCCCAAAACAAATTGTTTGTGGCTGAGCACTTCAGGGCTTCAGTGTCAACAAATCCCCTTATGCCCTGACTCTGCTCACACCCGCTCCAAAGCTTCAAACACCAGAATGATGGCACTTCTCCTCTGGCATCCCTGTCGTTCAGGGCATAGAAGCATTTGACTGGGCTTCTCCTCAAACACAGGCTTTCAACTTCAAAAACCATCTGGGATCAGCAATTCTTATATACTGACGTAGTTCCATGGCTTATAGATCCATGCTATTTTAATATCTTTATAGATTCTTTTTCCAGTGCACGTAGGGCTGGTTCTACCTCATGCTCAGGGGCGGCCGTCAAATGCCATCTCCTCAAGAGCACAATCACAGTAGCACAGAATTTCCTGGCTTGGAAGGGATTCTCAAAGATCACTGAGCCCAAGTCCAGGGCCTGCCCAGGGCAGCCTCAACAATCACAGCCTGTGCCCAAGAGCAGTGTCCAAACACTTTTGGAGCTCAGTCAGGCTTGGTGCTGTGCCCCCTTCCCTGGGGAGGCTGTTGCAGTGCCCAAGCAGCCTCTGGCTGAAGAACCTTTTCCTTCTATCCAACCTAAGCCTGCACTGGCACATCTCCCCTGCCATTGTCTGGGCTCTTCTCAGTGGCCCCGGGAGTGAAGAGAGTAGTGCATGGCCTTGTGCTTGCCCTCCTGAGGAAGCTGCTGACTGCTAGAGGGTCCTGCCTAGGACATTCCATGTCAAAAAGGCGGCAAAGAGAAAGGAGCTGGGACACAGGAGCTCGGGCTTTGCAATGATGAGGATGAGAAGGAAGGATTTTTAACTGGAGCATTGCTTTGATCTCTTTCAGGTGGAAAGGAGAGGCACAATGAAAAGGAAAGCAAGAGCCCAGATTCAGCCGTGAGTTTTGGCATAGGGTTAAAGGACAGCAAACTGGAGGAATGGCGAGGAGGAGAACTGCTCTTTCAGAGTCAGGGTGGCATTGGTTCAAGCCTGTGGGTGCACAGGAAGGCTCTCTTGACCACTTGCCTTTCTCACCTCCACCTCCTTCTTCCTTTAGACACATCAATGTTGGCAGCGACTTTCAGGCTGAGCTGCCAGAGCTGCAGAGCAGAGCACCAAGTGAGGATGAAGAGCCTGCAACCCTGGTCTGGAAGCCCTGGGGGGAGGATGACTCTGACATGGAAAAACCTGACAGAGGTAGCTTTGCTTCAAGCTTTTCTTCCACCCCTGAGCTACTTGGGTCTTTAAAAGGCTCCTTTTGCGTAAAAAGGCAGCCTTTTGCAGGCTCTGCTTCTCTCCTTGTCTCGCCCATCTTCCCATGTAGAAGTGTTAGAGGCAAGGAGCAAGAGCAAGCACCTTGCTCTCCAAATTGGTCAGGGCCGTCTGCCACTGGAAGAGCGGAGATTGGCCCCCACTTCTTCTTACAGAAGCTGCTTTGGAGGGAGAGCCAGCACTGCGTGGGCCCTTGGTTCAGCTGGCCCTGGCTTTGCTCTCCTTTTCATACTCTCCAAGCTGCTGTCTTTAGCTCCCGGCCTTTCCTTCTGCCTTGCATGGCAGTCTTTGCCCTTGCTGGCCTCAAGGCTGACTTTCGGTGGGTTTTTTGTTGTGCTTGCAGTAAGAGAACTGTTGGACATGGCCAGCTCCCGTGGCATTCCCGGGGCAGCAGCTAACCTGGAGCGCGCCCTGCACTGCCTGCACCGGGCACGCGGCAGCGTTCCGGTAAGAAGCGGCTGTTTGGGCGCAGAGAAGAGGGCACAGGGAATGCAGAGGGCCCGGGCACTGGGACAGCCTTTCCTGGCTGCTCTTTGAAGAAGGGTCTTAACAGGGAGCAGAGCACTTGCTGCCTGCTGTGTCTCCTCCAGCTGCGTCAGGGCTGAGCCCAAAGGGCTCCAGCAGGGAGAATCTCCCTCCTGGAGGCGGCGGCGGCGGCGGAAGGTCCTGCTGCCTTGTAAATGGCCTGGAGAGCTGGCTTCTCTAAGACATTTGGAGGGGAAATTCCCAGAAGCCTCAGTCAGCTGAGGCCATTCTGGCTGCAGGAGCAGCAAAATCCTTAGGTTGGTGAGCAAAAGGCCACTCTCGGGGACCAGGATCAAAGGGTTGGGCAGCAAAAACCAGGGACTTGGAGCAAATGACAGTGTTTCACCCACATGGGATACAGTCGCTTGAATGTCTGGAGAGGCAAAGTAGCTGCAAGGCAGCACCTGTGATTTTTTGGCTCATTTTTAATGTGGTGGGGCGGCTAAAGCCTCTTCCCTCTTGATCTTGCAGGAGGCTCTGGAGATGCTGCTCTCAGAGGGGCCTGCAACACCTCAAGGCCACCCCATGGCTGATTATCATTACGCAGGTAAGCAAAGCAGAGCTTCTTGCGTCCCTGACAGATGCTGCCGTCCCCTTCATTGTTGTGGCAAGGGTTTCTGCTTAAAGCAATTGTGCTTAACACCAGCACAAGGTCTTGTCTCCTCTGCGGGTGGGGAAGCACCAGCATCTAGTCCTTCAGCTTTACTTCTTTTCCAATCCTTCTCCCCGGGCAATGCCTGCTCTTGTCTTCATGACCTTCTGAGGGAGCAGACACGTACACACACGTGAATGACGGCCTGCCACCATTTTCTTTCGGCAGCCAGTGGGATCTACTTGGTGTGGATCAAGGGATGCGTTTACTACCCGCTGCTTTTTCTTGCCAGGCTCTGATAGATGGACACCTGAGGAGAAGGAGTCCTTCCAAAAGGCTTTCCACACCTACGGCAAGGATTTTCATCTCATCCAGAAGCAGGTAAAGCCACGGGACATTCTTTACCCGAGCAGATCGTCAGGAGGAAAGCTTGGTTATTTCTGGGAACAAGCACTGGGCTTCAGTCTCTCTCTTCTCAAGTACCAAGTATCTTCAAGAAGTAACAAAAGGGGACATCAAAAGCCTGTGTCAAAAGGATGATCCTGCCTCTCCAGCCCTTTTCTCCAAGCTCTTTTGGAAGATGAAGCTTTCTTCTGTCAGACTTGTCGCACAGGTCTGCTGCTGCTTCCACAAGACGGTGTGCTGGCATAACTGGAGGGAAGCGGGGAAAGAAGAACTGTGCTAGATGGATTTGTTGTTGATCTGTGCATTGCGTGTATTACCACCTAGCAGAATACACGGTTTAAGACATTGCATGATGCCTCTCTTTCCCCATGTTGATTTCATTTTACACCCTACTCCATTTACTTCATGCTTTTCCTTCCTAGTTCACTCCATATTCTACTTTTTCCCCAGTGCACCCGACACCATTTTCGACTCCTTCTTTTTCTCTTCACAACAGATCCAGACTAAGACCGTGGCACAGTGTGTGGAGTACTACTACTCCTGGAAAAAGGAGCATAAACTTGCCAGCACTCTGGCTCAGGTGAGGGGCAAGAAAATCGAGACGTGCCAGGAAGGTCGAGAAACTGGCAGAAGGGGAGAAAAGCTGCTGGCGAGCCATGCCAGACGCCCCTTTGCCAGGATCACATCGTCCCATGCGCTGGGAAAGGCACAGCAGATGCTGCCCGGGGCTTCCTTGTGCTGCTGCCCTGAAGTATGCAATTCTGGAGCCTAACTTTGACCCAAGGAAGCAGCAGCGCCACCAAAATGGGCTTTGACTCTCTACAGATGGGCTTCTCAAGGGCTGGCACCCTCGCTGACTCCAATCAGACCCTTAATTCCCCACTGCTTGCTGACATCAGCAATCCAGGCTGCCTTTGTGGATATGCTGCAGATTTTCAGGGAGTTTTTCTAGCATCGCAGCATACTCCCCAAGAAGGAGCTGCCGGTGCCGTGGCTCCCCTAAAACTTTCCTTACCGGCAAAGAGCAATTTGCTTCACATCATGTGAGAGAGAGAGAGAGAGAGAGACAGGGAGGGAGATTATTTTGGGGACTAGAAAATGGCTAACCATGTGTCTACCCTAATTGGACTGAATTTAAATGCCATTGCCTAGACATTTGTGGAGGAAAAGCAGAGAGAAATAGATGTTAGGCAGAAAGGTAGAAATAAGAAATGTAGAGCTCTAAATAGGCAGGTATTTATCCCACCCCTTTGGCCTGTAGAAAAGAGGAGTATTTTCCTCCAAGCTCTGGGTTGGCAGCCCGCCGCAGCCCATTGGCAAAGGCAGCCGTTTTCTCAGCTCTTGAGGGTCTGGAAGGATTTGCTTAGGCCGATAGATTTTTGTGCTGGATGCTCTGATTTCCAGCTTTGTGAGAGGAAGGAAGCATTGATAAGGACTCTTTGATTTCCAGAGTGTGGGCAAAGCAAAGAGGAGGAAAAGCCCTCCCAGAAAGGAGAACGGGGAGACAGGGAAGAGAAGCCGCAAGAGGGCTCGCAGCGCCGAGTGTCCCTGCTGCCAAGCGCGCCAGCCGCCCCGCTCGGCGGGAGGCCCCTTTCCCTGCGGGCAGTGCAAACGGTGCGTAAGTTCCTCCTCTTTCTGCTCAAAGCTGCGCCTTTGGACTAAAACGGGCTGACCCTTTTCAAAGGCACCGCAGGGGAAGCTGGGGGCACTTGCAGCATCGCCCCCGGCAGCCGTGGTCAAGCTTAACACCCACCTCAAACCCAAAGAGCTTAGGTAAAACCCAGCCTTCACAATGAAACCTTGCCGTGCCCCAACAAGACACAGTTCATACAAGTAGGAATAGATCCATCAAAGCTTGGTTTGATGCTGCTGATCAAATTCAAAAGAGGATGCAGCAAAAGGAGGAAGACATTTCAAGGCATTGAAAGTAGAACCATCAGACTCATGGTGCTGATCAATTCACAAATGTGCCACTGCCCGAAAAGACAGAAATTCCTACTCAAACGGAGATCTCGGCACTTGGTTTCATGGTGTGTACTAAAGTGAGCAATGGATGGTTTGTTTCCTATCTTGCAGGGTGTTTGAAACCGTGAAGGAAAGGAACAACCACAGGAGAAGACATCGGCCTCGGAAGGCAGCAGAGCCTCTCGCCAAGAAGAAAAGACCAAATTAGACAACCCTGCAGGTTGTCCAGGGCTAGCAAGAGTTAGGTATCAATAGGACTAGATAGGAATAGGACTGTTTTTTAAGCTTTTAGGGTAGTTTAATCTTCTACTTAGTTAGTTGACATGATAGGAATCTCCTCAATTTAGTCGTTAAGATCCATTAGTATTATTCAAGATTCAATAGTTTTATTAGATTTATCAATAAATTTCAAAGGTTGGGTGTTGTCTATGCTCTGCCTTTTGTCATTTTGCCTTTGTTGAGAGCCAATGGGTCTTTATCATTAAACCAAAGTTTGTTCCATTTTGTCTTTTTGTCTGTATGAAAACACTCCGGCAATGTTTGTTCCATTTGCCTGGTGTTGCAAAGACGGCACTTGCCCTGAGAGAAGAATCTGGGCAGGCGCCACCTCCCCCAGGCCCAGCCCCTTGCTCAGCTGGCAGGACTTACTGAGGTGTGTCTCCTTTACTGCCAGTGAAATAAGGCTGGGGCTTCAGCCTTTGATTCCTCAACATCTCAGCTGGGAGTGGAAAGGGAGGCTTTGTTTAATTCACGGAATTGGATCTAGATGAGTGGTCTGGTCTCACCATATTTTCTGGCATAAAAGCAGCGGCTTTAGTCCTTTTTGGAGCCCAGCAACATAACTTTGTTTCATTTTGGGGGACTGATGGAGCTGACCACCTTGGAGGACGT
Source organism: Molothrus ater (assembly GCF_012460135.2). NCBI lineage: Eukaryota > Metazoa > Chordata > Aves > Passeriformes > Icteridae > Molothrus > Molothrus ater. Next base: position 61,491 of record NW_023416850.1, on the reverse strand, counting down.
TTCTAAGCCCTCCGATTCTATCCAATTCCTATCCGCATGCGCCACAAAGGCATGGCTAGTTCAGTTTCAGTTTCTCTCGAAAGGACCAGTGTCCCGCTCTGGGCCTCCAGCAATCTCCTTAGCTAAAGCAGAGCGGGTGTGATCATTATCCTCTGACTTCTCACAGCTCGGGCACTTGCGCCAAAGAAGAATCAAAGGCACTCTTTCTTCGAGGCCAGCAAATGGCCCTGCCTAGCAAGGCTTTGGTGGCAGGGGCTGTGGAGGGTGGAGAGGGGGCGAGGGAGGGGGCAATTGCCAGGCTGCTTCTGGGAAGCCGAGGGAAGCTTGCCCTTGTCTGATGGAGGCGGTGCAGGTGGGCTTTGGATGCTACAAAGTATCTGCCTTGCAGTGGGACTTGTTCCAGCTGCCCCCTCAGTTTGCTGGCCAGTGGCTAACGTGCAGGCTGGGAAGGAAGCAAGATTGGGACTGAAGCAAGATTTGCTTTTCCTTAACGACAGGCAGGAAAGCAGCAAAGCTGCCTGGGTTTTGTCATATCTGGGATCTAGGCATTAAAACCAATGTGAAGGCCAGCAGTGTGGAAAGGGAATTCTGTTAGTGTTGCTTTCTTAGAGGAATGGCAGAGTCTTTTGGGGACAAACACCGAGCTTCTCCAAGGGAGCTGGAAGAGGGCTATAGAAATTCTGCATGAATGTTTGCTAGAGAAATGCCCGTGTGCTGTCCCTGTGTGTGTGTGTGTGTCCCCATCAGTTGCCCTGAAAAACATCCTGTTTCTCCAAGTTTCAAGGGAGGAGTGATGAGGTGAGAGACCAGCTCAGAGGCCCAAAGGAGGGAAAACATGCAGTGACATTATTGGGCAGCAAAAGGAGAATTGAGAAAGGGGGCAGGATGAATGGCTCCACTTTGAGAGGAAGCTCTGGAGTTGGCTCTGCGCTGGACAACTTGCAAATTCCAGCTCCTCTCAGAGCTGGAGGAGAGCCAGTGGGAGGAGCCCTTCTGGTTCTCCAGGGCAGGAGATGAGGTCTGGGCCCTTGCACAGAGGCAGGCTCCTGTGCACGTTCAGCTGGAGGCACCTTGCAGAGAAGCACCGGGAAGACCCAGGGCTGTCCCTGCACTGCTTTTGCCCGTCTCATCAGACGACTGAGGAGAAAAGGCCCCATGGGAAGCTTCTCAGAGCAAACTTGCAGCAGAAGAAGTACAAGGGCCAGAGGCGGCCCATGCCTCTTTCTGTCCCATGGCTCCCCTGGGGTTCTAGATGGAATGTTGGGCTGTGCCCATAGCAACTGTCGTTGTCTCCTGCTCCTGCGGCCCTTGCTGGAACGCTGGTGGAGCAGCGCTGGAGCAGCAGCTGCAGGATCAGCTCCTGGGCTGTCCCTGACCAGCCGCCTTCTGCACTCAGCGCCAGACCCGGCCTCTGCACCGACGTCCTGGTCTCCTCGTCTGCCTCCGGGCATCCCCAGAGCACTTGGGAACCGTCCAAGGTAAGAAAATCCCCGTTTGCCCTCAAAGCACTAGCACAGGGGCAGGAGGCTCCAGCTGCCTCTCCCACCAAGCACGACACACAGGCTGCGTGCTCACTTTCCCCAGACGAGCTTCCACGTGAAAGCAGGCTGCAGCTTCTGAAGGAATCATGTTGCCTCCAGGGGAAACACAGACCTTTCCATAGAGGACCTAGAGAGGTGTCCCAGTGCAGTTGCAGATCCTCGTCCACGGATGACCTGATTAAAAGTTCTTGGCACCCATTTCAGTCCTCAAACTATCTTGTGCTGACCCCAAAACAAATTGTTTGTGGCTGAGCACTTCAGGGCTTCAGTGTCAACAAATCCCCTTATGCCCTGACTCTGCTCACACCCGCTCCAAAGCTTCAAACACCAGAATGATGGCACTTCTCCTCTGGCATCCCTGTCGTTCAGGGCATAGAAGCATTTGACTGGGCTTCTCCTCAAACACAGGCTTTCAACTTCAAAAACCATCTGGGATCAGCAATTCTTATATACTGACGTAGTTCCATGGCTTATAGATCCATGCTATTTTAATATCTTTATAGATTCTTTTTCCAGTGCACGTAGGGCTGGTTCTACCTCATGCTCAGGGGCGGCCGTCAAATGCCATCTCCTCAAGAGCACAATCACAGTAGCACAGAATTTCCTGGCTTGGAAGGGATTCTCAAAGATCACTGAGCCCAAGTCCAGGGCCTGCCCAGGGCAGCCTCAACAATCACAGCCTGTGCCCAAGAGCAGTGTCCAAACACTTTTGGAGCTCAGTCAGGCTTGGTGCTGTGCCCCCTTCCCTGGGGAGGCTGTTGCAGTGCCCAAGCAGCCTCTGGCTGAAGAACCTTTTCCTTCTATCCAACCTAAGCCTGCACTGGCACATCTCCCCTGCCATTGTCTGGGCTCTTCTCAGTGGCCCCGGGAGTGAAGAGAGTAGTGCATGGCCTTGTGCTTGCCCTCCTGAGGAAGCTGCTGACTGCTAGAGGGTCCTGCCTAGGACATTCCATGTCAAAAAGGCGGCAAAGAGAAAGGAGCTGGGACACAGGAGCTCGGGCTTTGCAATGATGAGGATGAGAAGGAAGGATTTTTAACTGGAGCATTGCTTTGATCTCTTTCAGGTGGAAAGGAGAGGCACAATGAAAAGGAAAGCAAGAGCCCAGATTCAGCCGTGAGTTTTGGCATAGGGTTAAAGGACAGCAAACTGGAGGAATGGCGAGGAGGAGAACTGCTCTTTCAGAGTCAGGGTGGCATTGGTTCAAGCCTGTGGGTGCACAGGAAGGCTCTCTTGACCACTTGCCTTTCTCACCTCCACCTCCTTCTTCCTTTAGACACATCAATGTTGGCAGCGACTTTCAGGCTGAGCTGCCAGAGCTGCAGAGCAGAGCACCAAGTGAGGATGAAGAGCCTGCAACCCTGGTCTGGAAGCCCTGGGGGGAGGATGACTCTGACATGGAAAAACCTGACAGAGGTAGCTTTGCTTCAAGCTTTTCTTCCACCCCTGAGCTACTTGGGTCTTTAAAAGGCTCCTTTTGCGTAAAAAGGCAGCCTTTTGCAGGCTCTGCTTCTCTCCTTGTCTCGCCCATCTTCCCATGTAGAAGTGTTAGAGGCAAGGAGCAAGAGCAAGCACCTTGCTCTCCAAATTGGTCAGGGCCGTCTGCCACTGGAAGAGCGGAGATTGGCCCCCACTTCTTCTTACAGAAGCTGCTTTGGAGGGAGAGCCAGCACTGCGTGGGCCCTTGGTTCAGCTGGCCCTGGCTTTGCTCTCCTTTTCATACTCTCCAAGCTGCTGTCTTTAGCTCCCGGCCTTTCCTTCTGCCTTGCATGGCAGTCTTTGCCCTTGCTGGCCTCAAGGCTGACTTTCGGTGGGTTTTTTGTTGTGCTTGCAGTAAGAGAACTGTTGGACATGGCCAGCTCCCGTGGCATTCCCGGGGCAGCAGCTAACCTGGAGCGCGCCCTGCACTGCCTGCACCGGGCACGCGGCAGCGTTCCGGTAAGAAGCGGCTGTTTGGGCGCAGAGAAGAGGGCACAGGGAATGCAGAGGGCCCGGGCACTGGGACAGCCTTTCCTGGCTGCTCTTTGAAGAAGGGTCTTAACAGGGAGCAGAGCACTTGCTGCCTGCTGTGTCTCCTCCAGCTGCGTCAGGGCTGAGCCCAAAGGGCTCCAGCAGGGAGAATCTCCCTCCTGGAGGCGGCGGCGGCGGCGGAAGGTCCTGCTGCCTTGTAAATGGCCTGGAGAGCTGGCTTCTCTAAGACATTTGGAGGGGAAATTCCCAGAAGCCTCAGTCAGCTGAGGCCATTCTGGCTGCAGGAGCAGCAAAATCCTTAGGTTGGTGAGCAAAAGGCCACTCTCGGGGACCAGGATCAAAGGGTTGGGCAGCAAAAACCAGGGACTTGGAGCAAATGACAGTGTTTCACCCACATGGGATACAGTCGCTTGAATGTCTGGAGAGGCAAAGTAGCTGCAAGGCAGCACCTGTGATTTTTTGGCTCATTTTTAATGTGGTGGGGCGGCTAAAGCCTCTTCCCTCTTGATCTTGCAGGAGGCTCTGGAGATGCTGCTCTCAGAGGGGCCTGCAACACCTCAAGGCCACCCCATGGCTGATTATCATTACGCAGGTAAGCAAAGCAGAGCTTCTTGCGTCCCTGACAGATGCTGCCGTCCCCTTCATTGTTGTGGCAAGGGTTTCTGCTTAAAGCAATTGTGCTTAACACCAGCACAAGGTCTTGTCTCCTCTGCGGGTGGGGAAGCACCAGCATCTAGTCCTTCAGCTTTACTTCTTTTCCAATCCTTCTCCCCGGGCAATGCCTGCTCTTGTCTTCATGACCTTCTGAGGGAGCAGACACGTACACACACGTGAATGACGGCCTGCCACCATTTTCTTTCGGCAGCCAGTGGGATCTACTTGGTGTGGATCAAGGGATGCGTTTACTACCCGCTGCTTTTTCTTGCCAGGCTCTGATAGATGGACACCTGAGGAGAAGGAGTCCTTCCAAAAGGCTTTCCACACCTACGGCAAGGATTTTCATCTCATCCAGAAGCAGGTAAAGCCACGGGACATTCTTTACCCGAGCAGATCGTCAGGAGGAAAGCTTGGTTATTTCTGGGAACAAGCACTGGGCTTCAGTCTCTCTCTTCTCAAGTACCAAGTATCTTCAAGAAGTAACAAAAGGGGACATCAAAAGCCTGTGTCAAAAGGATGATCCTGCCTCTCCAGCCCTTTTCTCCAAGCTCTTTTGGAAGATGAAGCTTTCTTCTGTCAGACTTGTCGCACAGGTCTGCTGCTGCTTCCACAAGACGGTGTGCTGGCATAACTGGAGGGAAGCGGGGAAAGAAGAACTGTGCTAGATGGATTTGTTGTTGATCTGTGCATTGCGTGTATTACCACCTAGCAGAATACACGGTTTAAGACATTGCATGATGCCTCTCTTTCCCCATGTTGATTTCATTTTACACCCTACTCCATTTACTTCATGCTTTTCCTTCCTAGTTCACTCCATATTCTACTTTTTCCCCAGTGCACCCGACACCATTTTCGACTCCTTCTTTTTCTCTTCACAACAGATCCAGACTAAGACCGTGGCACAGTGTGTGGAGTACTACTACTCCTGGAAAAAGGAGCATAAACTTGCCAGCACTCTGGCTCAGGTGAGGGGCAAGAAAATCGAGACGTGCCAGGAAGGTCGAGAAACTGGCAGAAGGGGAGAAAAGCTGCTGGCGAGCCATGCCAGACGCCCCTTTGCCAGGATCACATCGTCCCATGCGCTGGGAAAGGCACAGCAGATGCTGCCCGGGGCTTCCTTGTGCTGCTGCCCTGAAGTATGCAATTCTGGAGCCTAACTTTGACCCAAGGAAGCAGCAGCGCCACCAAAATGGGCTTTGACTCTCTACAGATGGGCTTCTCAAGGGCTGGCACCCTCGCTGACTCCAATCAGACCCTTAATTCCCCACTGCTTGCTGACATCAGCAATCCAGGCTGCCTTTGTGGATATGCTGCAGATTTTCAGGGAGTTTTTCTAGCATCGCAGCATACTCCCCAAGAAGGAGCTGCCGGTGCCGTGGCTCCCCTAAAACTTTCCTTACCGGCAAAGAGCAATTTGCTTCACATCATGTGAGAGAGAGAGAGAGAGAGAGACAGGGAGGGAGATTATTTTGGGGACTAGAAAATGGCTAACCATGTGTCTACCCTAATTGGACTGAATTTAAATGCCATTGCCTAGACATTTGTGGAGGAAAAGCAGAGAGAAATAGATGTTAGGCAGAAAGGTAGAAATAAGAAATGTAGAGCTCTAAATAGGCAGGTATTTATCCCACCCCTTTGGCCTGTAGAAAAGAGGAGTATTTTCCTCCAAGCTCTGGGTTGGCAGCCCGCCGCAGCCCATTGGCAAAGGCAGCCGTTTTCTCAGCTCTTGAGGGTCTGGAAGGATTTGCTTAGGCCGATAGATTTTTGTGCTGGATGCTCTGATTTCCAGCTTTGTGAGAGGAAGGAAGCATTGATAAGGACTCTTTGATTTCCAGAGTGTGGGCAAAGCAAAGAGGAGGAAAAGCCCTCCCAGAAAGGAGAACGGGGAGACAGGGAAGAGAAGCCGCAAGAGGGCTCGCAGCGCCGAGTGTCCCTGCTGCCAAGCGCGCCAGCCGCCCCGCTCGGCGGGAGGCCCCTTTCCCTGCGGGCAGTGCAAACGGTGCGTAAGTTCCTCCTCTTTCTGCTCAAAGCTGCGCCTTTGGACTAAAACAGGCTGACCCTTTTCAAAGGCACCGCAGGGGAAGCTGGGGGCACTTGCAGCATCGCCCCCGGCAGCCGTGGTCAAGCTTAACACCCACCTCAAACCCAAAGAGCTTAGGTAAAACCCAGCCTTCACAATGAAACCTTGCCGTGCCCCAACAAGACACAGTTCATACAAGTAGGAATAGATCCATCAAAGCTTGGTTTGATGCTGCTGATCAAATTCAAAAGAGGATGCAGCAAAAGGAGGAAGACATTTCAAGGCATTGAAAGTAGAACCATCAGACTCATGGTGCTGATCAATTCACAAATGTGCCACTGCCCGAAAAGACAGAAATTCCTACTCAAACGGAGATCTCGGCACTTGGTTTCATGGTGTGTACTAAAGTGAGCAATGGATGGTTTGTTTCCTATCTTGCAGGGTGTTTGAAACCGTGAAGGAAAGGAACAACCACAGGAGAAGACATCGGCCTCGGAAGGAAGCAGAGCCTCTCGCCAAGAAGAAAAGACCAAATTAGACAACCCTGCAGGTTGTCCAGGGCTAGCAAGAGTTAGGTATCAATAGGACTAGATAGGAATAGGACTGTTTTTTAAGCTTTTAGGGTAGTTTAATCTTCTACTTAGTTAGTTGACATGATAGGAATCTCCTCAATTTAGTCGTTAAGATCCATTAGTATTATTCAAGATTCAATAGTTTTATTAGATTTATCAATAAATTTCAAAGGTTGGGTGTTGTCTATGCTCTGCCTTTTGTCATTTTGCCTTTGTTGAGAGCCAATGGGTCTTTATCATTAAACCAAAGTTTGTTCCATTTTGTCTTTTTGTCTGTATGAAAACACTCCGGCAATGTTTGTTCCATTTGCCTGGTGTTGCAAAGACGGCACTTGCCCTGAGAGAAGAATCTGGGCAGGCGCCACCTCCCCCAGGGCCCAGCCCCTTGCTCAGCTGGCAGGACTTACTGAGGTGTGTCTCCTTTACTGCCAGTGAAATAAGGCTGGGGCTTCAGCCTTTGATTCCTCAACATCTCAGCTGGGAGTGGAAAGGGAGGCTTTGTTTAATTCACGGAATTGGATCTAGATGAGTGGTCTGGTCTCACCATATTTTCTGGCATAAAAGCAGCGGCTTTAGTCCTTTTTGGAGCCCAGCAACATAACTTTGTTTCATTTTGGGGGACTGATGGAGCTGACCACCTTGGAGGACGTTTCTAAGCCCTCCGATTCTATCCAATTCCTATCCGCATGCGCCACAAAGGCATGGCTAGTTCAGTTTCAGTTTCTCTCGAAAGGACCAGTGTCCCGCTCTGGGCCTCCAGCAATCCTTAGCTAAAGCAGAGCGGGTGTGATCATTATCCTCTGACTTCTCACAGCTCGGGCACTTGCGCCAAAGAAGAATCAAAGGCACTCTTTCTTCGAGGCCAGCAAATGGCCCTGCCTAGCAAGGCTTTGGTGGCAGGGGCTGTGGAGGGTGGAGAGGGGGCGAGGGAGGGGGCAATTGCCAGGCTGCTTCTGGGAAGCCGAGGGAAGCTTGCCCTTGTCTGATGGAGGCGGTGCAGGTGGGCTTTGGATGCTACAAAGTATCTGCCTTGCAGTGGGACTTGTTCCAGCTGCCCCCTCAGTTTGCTGGCCAGTGGCTAACGTGCAGGCTGGGAAGGAAGCAAGACTGGGACTGAAGCAAGATTTGCTTTTCCTTAACGACAGGCAGGAAAGCAGCAAAGCTGCCTGGGTTTTGTCATATCTGGGATCTAGGCATTAAAACCAATGTGAAGGCCAGCAGTGTGGAAAGGGAATTCTGTTAGTGTTGCTTTCTTAGAGGAATGGCAGAGTCTTTTGGGGACAAACACCGAGCTTCTCCAAGGGAGCTGGAAGAGGGCTATAGAAATTCTGCATGAATGTTTGCTAGAGAAATGCCCGTGTGCTGTCCCTGTGTGTGTGTGTGTGTCCCCATCAGTTGCCCTGAAAAACATCCTGTTTCTCCAAGTTTCAAGGGAGGAGTGATGAGGTGAGAGACCAGCTCAGAGGCCCAAAGGAGGGAAAACATGCAGTGACATTATTGGGCAGCAAAAGGAGAATTGAGAAAGGGGGCAGGATGAATGGCTCCACTTTGAGAGGAAGCTCTGGAGTTGGCTCTGCGCTGGACAACTTGCAAATTCCAGCTCCTCTCAGAGCTGGAGGAGAGCCAGTGGGAGGAGCCCTTCTGGTTCTCCAGGGCAGGAGATGAGGTCTGGGCCCTTGCACAGAGGCAGGCTCCTGTGCACGTTCAGCTGGAGGCACCTTGCAGAGAAGCACCGGGAAGACCCAGGGCTGTCCCTGCGCTGCTTTTGCCCGTCTCATCAGACGACTGAGGAGAAAAGGCCCCATGGGAAGCTTCTCAGAGCAAACTTGCAGCAGAAGAAGTACAAGGGCCAGAGGCGGCCCATGCCTCTTTCTGTCCCATGGCTCCCCTGGGGTTCTAGATGGAATGTTGGGCTGTGCCCATAGCAACTGTCGTTGTCTCCTGCTCCTGCGGCCCTTGCTGGAACGCTGGTGGAGCAGCGCTGGAGCAGCAGCTGCAGGATCAGCTCCTGGGCTGTCCCTGACCAGCCGCCTTCTGCACTCAGCGCCAGACCCGGCCTCTGCACCGACGTCCTGGTCTCCTCGTCTGCCTCCGGGCGTCCCCAGAGCACTTGGGAACCGTCCAAGGTAAGAAAATCCCCGTTTGCCCTCAAAGCACTAGCACAGGGGCAGGAGGCTCCAGCTGCCTCTCCCACCAAGCACGACACACAGGCTGCGTGCTCACTTTCCCCAGACGAGCTTCCACGTGAAAGCAGGCTGCAGCTTCTGAAGGAATCATGTTGCCTCCAGGGGAAACACAGACCTTTCCATAGAGGACCTAGAGAGGTGTCCCAGTGCAGTTGCAGATCCTCGTCCACGGATGACCTGATTAAAAGTTCTTGGCACCCATTTCAGTCCTCAAACTATCTTGTGCTGACCCCAAAACAAATTGTTTGTGGCTGAGCACTTCAGGGCTTCAGTGTCAACAAATCCCCTTATGCCCTGACTCTGCTCACACCCGCTCCAAAGCTTCAAACACCAGAATGATGGCACTTCTCCTCTGGCATCCCTGTCCTTCAGGGCATAGAAGCATTTGACTGGGCTTCTCCTCAAACACAGGCTTTCAACTTCAAAAACCATCTGGGAGCAGCAATTCTTATATACTGACGTAGTTCCATGGCTTATAGATCCATGCTATTTTAATATCTTTATAGATTCTTTTTCCAGTGCACGTAGGGCTGGTTCTACCTCATGCTCAGGGGCGGCCGTCAAATGCCATCTCCTCAAGAGCACAATCACAGTAGCACAGAATTTCCTGGCTTGGAAGGGATTCTCAAAGATCACTGAGCCCAAGTCCAGGGCCTGCCCAGGGCAGCCTCAACAATCACAGCCTGTGCCCAAGAGCAGTGTCCAAACACTTTTGGAGCTCAGTCAGGCTTGGTGCTGTGCCCCCTTCCCTGGGGAGGCTGTTGCAGTGCCCAAGCAGCCTCTGGCTGAAGAACCTTTTCCTTCTATCCAACCTAAGCCTGCACTGGCACATCTCCCCTGCCATTCTCTGGGCTCTTCTCAGTGGCCCCGGGAGTGAAGAGAGTAGTGCATGGCCTTGTGCTTGCCCTCCTGAGGAAGCTGCTGACTGCTAGAGGGTCCTGCCTAGGACATTCCATGTCAAAAAGGCGGCAATGACAGCAAAGAGAAAGGAGCTGGGACACAGGAGCTCGGGCTTTGCAATGATGAGGATGAGAAGGAAGGATTTTTAACTGGAGCATTGCTTTGATCTCTTTCAGGTGGAAAGGAGAGGCACAATGAAAAGGAAAGCAAGAGCCCAGATTCAGCCGTGAGTTTTGGCATAGGGTTAAAGGACAGCAAACTGGAGGAATGGCGAGGAGGAGAACTGCTCTTTCAGAGTCAGGGTGGCATTGGTTCAAGCCTGTGGGTGCACAGGAAGGCTCTCTTGACCACTTGCCTTTCTCACCTCCACCTCCTTCTTCCTTTAGACACATCAATGTTGGCAGCGACTTTCAGGCTGAGCTGCCAGAGCTGCAGAGCAGAGCACCAAGTGAGGATGAAGAGCCTGCAACCCTGGTCTGGAAGCCCTGGGGGGAGGATGACTCTGACATGGAAAAACCTGACAGAGGTAGCTTTGCTTCAAGCTTTTCTTCCACCCCTGAGCTACTTGGGTCTTTAAAAGGCTCCTTTTGCGTAAAAAGGCAGCCTTTTGCAGGCTCTGCTTCTCTCCTTGTCTCGCCCATCTTCCCATGTAGAAGTGTTAGAGGCAAGGAGCAAGAGCAAGCACCTTGCTCTCCAAATTGGTCAGGGCCGTCTGCCACTGGAAGAGCGGAGATTGGCCCCCACTTCTTCTTACAGAAGCTGCTTTGGAGGGAGAGCCAGCACTGCGTGGGCCCTTGGTTCAGCTGGCCCTGGCTTTGCTCTCCTTTTCATACTCTCCAAGCTGCTGTCTTTAGCTCCCGGCCTTTCCTTCTGCCTTGCATGGCAGTCTTTGCCCTTGCTGGCCTCAAGGCTGACTTTCGGTGGGTTTTTTGTTGTGCTTGCAGTAAGAGAACTGTTGGACATGGCCAGCTCCCGTGGCATTCCCGGGGCAGCAGCTAACCTGGAGCGCGCCCTGCACTGCCTGCACCGGGCACGCGGCAGCGTTCCGGTAAGAAGCGGCTGTTTGGGCGCAGAGAAGAGGGCACAGGGAATGCAGAGGGCCCGGGCACTGGGACAGCCTTTCCTGGCTGCTCTTTGAAGAAGGGTCTTAACAGGGAGCAGAGCACTTGCTGCCTGCTGTGTCTCCTCCAGCTGCGTCAGGGCTGAGCCCAAAGGGCTCCAGCAGGGAGAATCTCCCTCCTGGAGGCGGCGGCGGCGGCGGAAGGTCCTGCTGCCTTGTAAATGGCCTGGAGAGCTGGGTTCTCTAAGACATTTGGAGGGGAAATTCCCAGAAGCCTCAGTCAGCTGAGGCCATTCTGGCTGCAGGAGCAGCAAAATCCTTAGGTTGGTGAGCAAAAGGCCACTCTCGGGGACCAGGATCAAAGGGTTGGGCAGCAAAAACCAGGGACTTGGAGCAAATGACAGTGTTTCACCCACATGGGATACAGTCGCTTGAATGTCTGGAGAGGCAAAGTAGCTGCAAGGCAGCACCTGTGATTTTTTGGCTCATTTTTAATGTGGTGGGGCGGCTAAAGCCTCTTCCCTCTTGATCTTGCAGGAGGCTCTGGAGATGCTGCTCTCAGAGGGGCCTGCAACACCTCAAGGCCACCCCATGGCTGATTATCATTACGCAGGTAAGCAAAGCAGAGCTTCTTGCGTCCCTGACAGATGCTGCCGTCCCCTTCATTGTTGTGGCAAGGGTTTCTGCTTAAAGCAATTGTGCTTAACACCAGCACAAGGTCTTGTCTCCTCTGCGGGTGGGGAAGCACCAGCATCTAGTCCTTCAGCTTTACTTCTTTTCCAATCCTTCTCCCCGGGCAATGCCTGCTCTTGTCTTCATGACCTTCTGAGGGAGCAGACACGTACACACACGTGAATGACGGCCTGCCACCATTTTCTTTCGGCAGCCAGTGGGATCTACTTGGTGTGGATCAAGGGATGCGTTTACTACCCGCTGCTTTTTCTTGCCAGGCTCTGATAGATGGACACCTGAGGAGAAGGAGTCCTTCCAAAAGGCTTTCCACACCTACGGCAAGGATTTTCATCTCATCCAGAAGCAGGTAAAGCCACGGGACATTCTTTACCCGAGCAGATCGTCAGGAGGAAAGCTTGGTTATTTCTGGGAACAAGCACTGGGCTTCAGTCTCTCTCTTCTCAAGTACCAAGTATCTTCAAGAAGTAACAAAAGGGGACATCAAAAGCCTGTGTCAAAAGGATGATCCTGCCTCTCCAGCCCTTTTCTCCAAGCTCTTTTGGAAGATGAAGCTTTCTTCTGTCAGACTTGTCGCACAGGTCTGCTGCTGCTTCCACAAGACGGTGTGCTGGCATAACTGGAGGGAAGCGGGGAAAGAAGAACTGTGCTAGATGGATTTGTTGTTGATCTGTGCATTGCGTGTATTACCACCTAGCAGAATACACGGTTTAAGACATTGCATGATGCCTCTCTTTCCCCATGTTGATTTCATTTTACACCCTACTCCATTTACTTCATGCTTTTCCTTCCTAGTTCACTCCATATTCTACTTTTTCCCCAGTGCACCCGACACCATTTTCGACTCCTTCTTTTTCTCTTCACAACAGATCCAGACTAAGACCGTGGCACAGTGTGTGGAGTACTACTACTCCTGGAAAAAGGAGCATAAACTTGCCAGCACTCTGGCTCAGGTGAGGGGCAAGAAAATCGAGACGTGCCAGGAAGGTCGAGAAACTGGCAGAAGGGGAGAAAAGCTGCTGGCGAGCCATGCCAGACGCCCCTTTGCCAGGATCACATCGTCCCATGCGCTGGGAAAGGCACAGCAGATGCTGCCCGGGGCTTCCTTGTGCTGCTGCCCTGAAGTATGCAATTCTGGAGCCTAACTTTGACCCAAGGAAGCAGCAGCGCCACCAAAATGGGCTTTGACTCTCTACAGATGGGCTTCTCAAGGGCTGGCACCCTCGCTGACTCCAATCAGACCCTTAATTCCCCACTGCTTGCTGACATCAGCAATCCAGGCTGCCTTTGTGGATATGCTGCAGATTTTCAGGGAGTTTTTCTAGCATCGCAGCATACTCCCCAAGAAGGAGCTGCCGGTGCCGTGGCTCCCCTAAAACTTTCCTTACCGGCAAAGAGCAATTTGCTTCACATCATGTGAGAGAGAGAGAGAGAGAGAGAGACAGGGAGGGAGATTATTTTGGGGACTAGAAAATGGCTAACCATGTGTCTACCCTAATTGGACTGAATTTAAATGCCATTGCCTAGACATTTGTGGAGGAAAAGCAGAGAGAAATAGATGTTAGGCAGAAAGGTAGAAATAAGAAATGTAGAGCTCTAAATAGGCAGGTATTTATCCCACCCCTTTGGCCTGTAGAAAAGAGGAGTATTTTCCTCCAAGCTCTGGGTTGGCAGCCCGCCGCAGCCCATTGGCAAAGGCAGCCGTTTTCTCAGCTCTTGAGGGTCTGGAAGGATTTGCTTAGGCCGATAGATTTTTGTGCTGGATGCTCTGATTTCCAGCTTTGTGAGAGGAAGGAAGCATTGATAAGGACTCTTTGATTTCCAGAGTGTGGGCAAAGCAAAGAGGAGGAAAAGCCCTCCCAGAAAGGAGAACGGGGAGACAGGGAAGAGAAGCCGCAAGAGGGCTCGCAGCGCCGAGTGTCCCTGCTGCCAAGCGCGCCAGCCGCCCCGCTCGGCGGGAGGCCCCTTTCCCTGCGGGCAGTGCAAACGGTGCGTAAGTTCCTCCTCTTTCTGCTCAAAGCTGCGCCTTTGGACTAAAACAGGCTGACCCTTTTCAAAGGCACCGCAGGGGAAGCTGGGGGCACTTGCAGCATCGCCCCCGGCAGCCGTGGTCAAGCTTAACACCCACCTCAAACCCAAAGAGCTTAGGTAAAACCCAGCCTTCACAATGAAACCTTGCCGTGCCCCAACAAGACACAGTTCATACAAGTAGGAATAGATCCATCAAAGCTTGGTTTGATGCTGCTGATCAAATTCAAAAGAGGATGCAGCAAAAGGAGGAAGACATTTCAAGGCATTGAAAGTAGAACCATCAGACTCATGGTGCTGATCAATTCACAAATGTGCCACTGCCCGAAAAGACAGAAATTCCTACTCAAACGGAGATCTCGGCACTTGGTTTCATGGTGTGTACTAAAGTGAGCAATGGATGGTTTGTTTCCTATCTTGCAGGGTGTTTGAAACCGTGAAGGAAAGGAACAACCACAGGAGAAGACATCGGCCTCGGAAGGAAGCAGAGCCTCTCGCCAAGAAGAAAAGACCAAATTAGACAACCCTGCAGGTTGTCCAGGGCTAGCAAGAGTTAGGTATCAATAGGACTAGATAGGAATAGGACTGTTTTTTAAGCTTTTAGGGTAGTTTAATCTTCTACTTAGTTAGTTGACATGATAGGAATCTCCTCAATTTAGTCGTTAAGATCCATTAGTATTATTCAAGATTCAATAGTTTTATTAGATTTATCAATAAATTTCAAAGGTTGGGTGTTGTCTATGCTCTGCCTTTTGTCATTTTTGCCTTTGTTGAGAGCCAATGGGTCTTTATCATTAAACCAAAGTTTGTTCCATTTTGTCTTTTTGTCTGTATGAAAACACTCCGGCAATGTTTGTTCCATTTGCCTGGTGTTGCAAAGACGGCACTTGCCCTGAGAGAAGAATCTGGGCAGGCGCCACCTCCCCCAGGCCCAGCCCCTTGCTCAGCTGGCAGGACTTACTGAGGTGTGTCTCCTTTACTGCCAGTGAAATAAGGCTGGGGCTTCAGCCTTTGATTCCTCAACATCTCAGCTGGGAGTGGAAAGGGAGGCTTTGTTTAATTCACGGAATTGGATCTAGATGAGTGGTCTGGTCTCACCATATTTTCTGGCATAAAAGCAGCGGCTTTAGTCCTTTTTGGAGCCCAGCAACATAACTTTGTTTCATTTTGGGGGACTGATGGAGCTGACCACCTTGGAGGACGTTTCTAAGCCCTCCGATTCTATCCAATTCCTATCCGCATGCGCCACAAAGGCATGGCTAGTTCAGTTTCAGTTTCTCTCGAAAGGACCAGTGTCCCGCTCTGGGCCTCCAGCAATCTCCTTAGCTAAAGCAGAGCGGGTGTGATCATTATCCTCTGACTTCTCACAGCTCGGGCACTTGCGCCAAAGAAGAATCAAAGGCACTCTTTCTTCGAGGCCAGCAAATGGCCCTGCCTAGCAAGGCTTTGGTGGCAGGGGCTGTGGAGGGTGGAGAGGGGGCGAGGGAGGGGGCAATTGCCAGGCTGCTTCTGGGAAGCCGAGGGAAGCTTGCCCTTGTCTGATGGAGGCGGTGCAGGTGGGCTTTGGAGCCTACAAAGTATCTGCCTTGCAGTGGGACTTGTTCCAGCTGCCCCCTCAGTTTGCTGGCCAGTGGCTAACGTGCAGGCTGGGAAGGAAGCAAGATTGGGACTGAAGCAAGATTTGCTTTTCCTTAACGACAGGCAGGAAAGCAGCAAAGCTGCCTGGGTTTTGTCATATCTGGGATCTAGGCATTAAAACCAATGTGAAGGCCAGCAGTGTGGAAAGGGAATTCTGTTAGTGTTGCTTTCTTAGAGGAATGGCAGAGTCTTTTGGGGACAAACACCGAGCTTCTCCAAGGGAGCTGGAAGAGGGCTATAGAAATTCTGCATGAATGTTTGCTAGAGAAATGCCCGTGTGCTGTCCCTGTGTGTGTGTGTGTGTCCCCATCAGTTGCCCTGAAAAACATCCTGTTTCTCCAAGTTTCAAGGGAGGAGTGATGAGGTGAGAGACCAGCTCAGAGGCCCAAAGGAGGGAAAACATGCAGTGACATTATTGGGCAGCAAAAGGAGAATTGAGAAAGGGGGCAGGATGAATGGCTCCACTTTGAGAGGAAGCTCTGGAGTTGGCTCTGCGCTGGACAACTTGCAAATTCCAGCTCCTCTCAGAGCTGGAGGAGAGCCAGTGGGAGGAGCCCTTCTGGTTCTCCAGGGCAGGAGATGAGGTCTGGGCCCTTGCACAGAGGCAGGCTCCTGTGCACGTTCAGCTGGAGGCACCTTGCAGAGAAGCACCGGGAAGACCCAGGGCTGTCCCTGCACTGCTTTTGCCCGTCTCATCAGACGACTGAGGAGAAAAGGCCCCATGGGAAGCTTCTCAGAGCAAACTTGCAGCAGAAGAAGTACAAGGGCCAGAGGCGGCCCATGCCTCTTTCTGTCCCATGGCTCCCCTGGGGTTCTAGATGGAATGTTGGGCTGTGCCCATAGCAACTGTCGTTGTCTCCTGCTCCTGCGGCCCTTGCTGGAACGCTGGTGGAGCAGCGCTGGAGCAGCAGCTGCAGGATCAGCTCCTGGGCTGTCCCTGACCAGCCGCCTTCTGCACTCAGCGCCAGACCCGGCCTCTGCACCGACGTCCTGGTCTCCTCGTCTGCCTCCGGGCATCCCCACAGCACTTGGGATCCAAGTGTCCAGAATCACTGGCAGGTCCACTGCCAGGGGCACAAAGTTTCTGATCCAGAGTAGGAGTAAGAAGGATAGCCAGAGAACGGCTGGGGTCAGAAGAGCTCCCTGGGGCCTAGTCACTTGCTTGGTGCCAGCCTTCTGCTGAAGCAGAAAATGCTCAGCTTTTGTCTTTGGCACAGTAGGCAGCCTAGGCAGAGCCAAGCCAGGCCCAGCCGCTCTCATAGGCAGCAGGAACTCCCTGAGCGCTGCCGCACTGCCTCAAAGCACAACAACAGCTTCTGCAGAGGGGCCTAAGTGCCTTTGAGACCGAGGGGCAACTTCTGGCGCAGCCTACACCCAGACACGCACACAACACACTGCTCTGGCAGACAAGAAATGCACGGGACGTACTCAGTGTCTTCAGGCCCTGCTCCTCCCTCATCTCGAGCTGCTGGGCTGCGCTGCTGCAGGAAGTGCCAGCAGCGGGGGGCGAGCTGGCTGCTGCAGGCCATGCTGGTCCAGCGGCACCAGGTTGAATTGCAGAGCCCGTCTTGAGCTGGGACAAGAAAGGATTGCCCGTCAGAAGGGTGGCTGGCACAGATGCCCTGTGGAACGCACGGCAAAAGCAAGGCCTTGGGAAGGTGCTGTCAGCCACCGCCGGGCCTCTCCAGCTAGGGCGTTTCCCATGTCCCCTTCTCAAAGGCAACTTTGGGAAAAGCCCAAAGGCTACTTGGATCCAGCCCCTCAGGGACACTTCCATGCTCCACGATTGCAGCTTTTCTGCTAGACACTGGCAACAAGGTATCACTGAGGCTGCCAAGATCCAGCAAGAGATCAGAGCATGGCCCCAGAGCCTTGTTGCTTTCCTCCTCCTGTCTTTTCCTGGGCAATGAAATCACCCTGCAGCTTGCATGCAACGGTCCACTCAGAAGCCCGCAGCGTGTCCCTTCTCTGATCTGTTTCACGGATTTCCCCTCTCTATGACAGCCTTTAGGGAGCGGCCCTTTGGAGCCACCTTCCAGCCCCGCCCAGACCCACCCGCCTTTCACAACGCAGGGCTGACGAGGATTCTCCTCTCCAAACTCTGCTTTGACCGGCTGGAAGTGAAGCACAGCCTGAAGCTAATTAGTCCATTAGGAGAGGGCAGGTCCCTTCCAGGGCCCAGTGTGATCCCCTGCAAGGCTGTCAGCTGCGTCTCTGGGCCGCTCCGTCTGCTTACCGACCACGGGCAGCCTGCACTGACAGTGGGCACAAGGGGCTGACTCCTACGCTGGGAATCATGGAATGCTGCCTCTTGTCTGATCCCAAGAGACATTCTCGGGCCCTCTCAGCATCCCAGCTTAAATGTCAAACTTCAGAACCCACTGGCCAGCACTTCTTAGGCCCTCCTCAAGCAGCACTACGTCATGGCAGGCACACCGCCCCCAGCATCTTCAGCCACGGGCAACAAGGGCTGCTCCAAAACGGGAAGCCTGGCCCTGCACCAAAGGCAGTGCCAAGCTCAGCTGCCACTTACCGGCTCTGCATGTTCAGGCTGTGGAGGGACAGCAGCTGGAGGCTTGATGTTCCTTTGCTCCTCTTCAGCCTCTTCCTCAATGACAGAGGCAGCTGGAGGAGCTGCTGAGCCAGCTGTTGAGCCCTGCAGACAGACAGAAGTGAGAGAGATGGGCAAAAGCCAATCCCTTAGGAGCTGCTTTCTATTGAGCTGGGAAAGGACCCAGAAGTAGGGGAAATCATAGACTTTGATACACGTGGGACTCTGAGTCGCGAAAACTCGAGGAAGATGGCTGCATGAGGTGCTACTCCATCTTGCTGTGCATTTGAGCTTCCCTGCTGGCTACAAGCAGAAAGACGCCTTGGAGCCGTCCCGTTTGCCTTTCGTCTCTTGAAAAGCTCTTCACTGGAAAATCAGCAAACAGCCAGGGCTCCCTTTGCTACTGCTGATGCCACCGGGCAGTTGGCCTTTCTTTCAGCCTCCCACGCTGGCACTCCACACTCAACTGCAACAGGCCAAGCTGGCAGAATTGCTGCACAATTCTCACACGCCAGCAACCTCTCAGCTTCCTTTGCCACTCACCGAAGGACTGGCTTGTCTCCACCCACGTGTCAGGTGACCTGCAGCGAGCAAGGCAAAAGTTACCAGAGGCCCTTAGAAAAGTGCCCGTGCTGGCGACTTTCACAGCACGAGGCAGTCCCAACACAGAGCCACTTTGCCAACGTGCCTCCAGGAGCAACAGCTCTTTCCCACAGCAAGCAAGAGAACCACAAGGGCGCTATAGTAGGCTCTGTCTACATTTGGGCCTCTTTTGCCAAGAGAGAAATAGAAACACGGTGGTGGAAATGCCCGTTGCTCTTCAAAAGTTGGAGCTCCTGTTGTGCCCAACAGCTCAAGCAGCATTTTCCTCTTCTCTTTCCTGCATTTTAGATCTCTATTCTTTTAAATGGCATGCCCTAATTCCCATTCGTTGGCTGAAGATGATAGCCCAGCAAAGCTTCCACAAAGGGCCCCTGGGCTGCGGCAGCTCCCTGCTGAAGCAGCCCAGGAACAGCTGCTGGGCTCAGCAGCAAACCCTCCATGCATTGGAGTTTGTGCTGCATCGCCAAGGGAATCACAGTCTTGGCACAGCATCAAAGGGTCAAGTCACGCAGCCAAGGCCTCTAAGGGGCAATGTTGGAGCAAAAGGCGTTTTCCTTCACTCCTGGAGAGAACCACTGAGTTGGTAGAAGTACTTCTACAAATCTCTCCTCAGAGTCTGCAATTTGCAGTTCGTCTTGCTTGAAGCAGCAAGCTGAGGAAATGACGGACTCTGCTGCCACGCACTCTCCCGGGGAGGGAAGGCAACCGCTGCAGGTTGCACTGCAAATACTCTGCACCTGCCACCCAGTACAGATGCCCCCTTTTTAGCTGATGCTGCTGGCAGGACATTGACCAAAGCAGTGGCATCTTCATGGCCATTTTGTTCCCAAATAAACTGGGTCACTAGTGCGGCATCAAGAGCAGAGTGAAGCAAAAGCTGGGCGATGCCAGCCCCAGGAGAAACCTTTACTTACGAGTCAGCTGGGTCAGGTAGTAGCCGGAATAGACAACAGAAAAGACAGTGCAAACCATGGCACAGACTTGCCTGATCATTTTGGCAGTGCTGTGTGGGTTTGCACGCTGAATGCCACCCAAGGGAAAGCCAAGACTCCTCTCGGGGTGCAGGCCATCTGCTGAGAACTCCTTGCGCACGAGGATCCTCCTGCAGGGAGCGAGCGGAAGAGCTGCTCTGGATGACCAGGCCTTGCGCGCACTGGGACAACGCTGGGCTGACAGCACTGTTGCACCGCTCCCTTGACCTCACAATAGCAGCTGCTCTGTGGCTTTCTTGTGCCCAGCAAGGCAACCTTCTGTACAGCTAATGCGAAAGAAAAGCCTGGGAAGTTCTCCTCATTCATAAAGCAGCAGAAAATGTCCTCCCAGCCCATAAGGCAGTGCTCAAGGCATCCCAGGGGAACTCAGAAAATGCGCCAACCCAAGTGGCATCCAAGGAAAACCCAAGCAAACCAGACTTTTGGTCTCAAAAGCTTTGACTGAAAGCAAGTCTGCTTCTTCTAGGTGGCATCCTAGCTGGTTCTGAAAAGCCTAACTTCTTCAATGAGATTTAGGGGGCAAAAGAAGCAAAGAGAATAAATTTCCAGGACTCTTGTAGGCTGCAGTTCCTTCTTTAGAATGCGGGTGCATGCTTACCTTTGCTCTGACTCCATTTGCAGGTTGACCTCGTTTTGTGGCAGGGAGATGCAAAGCTCCTGTGGTCCTGCTTGCTGTTTCTCTGGCAACTGAATGTCTCCGAACATCCGGAAGATCCGTGCACTGATTCTTGGGCTGCCACACTTGTGTTGTGTTGGAGCTCTGGCAGCAGCCTGTGGCCCACTGCTCTGCAATGGCCTGCAGATGACAAACGCGAAGTAGACCCCTTTGGAACAGTCTAAAGCTGCAGTGGAATATTGGGGTGCATGAGACAGAGAGTACTTTGGACCTTATTAGCATAGGAGAATTGATAGATAAAATGCCTTGGCAAAAGCAAACGGAACTTTGAAAATTAGATCTAGATAGCAAGAAGATTTAATTAGACAGGTTTACCAGAAAAAGAAAATCCTATTAAACAACGTAAGCACGAGGTGTTGTTACATGAATAAGTTTGTGTATGTGATTTCAACCTAATCATTGTAGTATACATTACTAGTCTCCCTAAAATAGTATATAAGTGCTTGTATCCCACAAGAAAATCGGATTCTGATCACCGAGTCAGTCTCCCTGTCTATCTCCATCGCCGACAATTGGTGCCCTGTGTGAGGAAATGAATCTGCCTGACAGGCGGGGAGTCGGCGAGCCCCTGGAACTGATGGTGACGGTTAGAGAACCGCGTTTGGGCCTGCAATCCCTGTCTGCTGCGCTTTGACAGGTGAGCCAGGGGAACTAAAGGAATGGGAAAGGAAATGTTCAAAGAGAGAGACGTCTATGAAACCGTGCTTGCCCTTCTGGACAGGCGTGGCTCCCCCATCCCAAAGCACGACCTTAAGTCATTTTATGTTGGGTGTCACACATGGTCCCCGACGCTACCCCTTCTTCTGTATTTAGTCTCCGCTTCTGGGACAAGGTCGGAGTAAAGCTCTATGACCTCGCGACACTGCCTGGCCACGAGCCAGAGCTCCGAATGCTTCCTGCTTGGAAGGCAGTCATGGGCGCAATTAAAAAAGTGGGAGGCTGCGGGGAAGACTGTGAGGCTACAGCCTGTGAGGCTACCCTGAGACGGCCCCAGCCGGATTGAAACCTGCCCAGGTCCCACTCTCCATCCCCCGTCTGCACGCCCTCCCCAGCGAGAGCCAGGGATAGAGCCCGGTCGCCACCCCCAGTCCCACCGCCACACTGCCAGCCATCCCAGAGCCGCCGCACACTTATGGCTTATGCAGCAGACACTGACTCTAGCAGTGAAGGGGAGCTGGACTCTTTCAACCCTGGCCCTGAAAAAGATGCGAGCTTACTCCCTTTGGATACGTGTAACAATTGGTTACAGATAAAAAGGAAAGCCCTTAAGGACAGAGACCTTGACACTACTGCAGAAATCTTTGTGGCCCTTGTGCAATTCGGCCTGAAGGGGGAAAATCCACAATGGGAGCCCCTAGATCACTCGGAAGTTAAGGAACTGCGCCATACGTACCGCTGTGCAGGAATATGGACTGGGGTCCCCCTACTTTAGTAATTTATTAAGAGCAAGCTTTACTACTCACCTCATGACTCCTCATGATGGTAAGTTTTTTGGCAAATCTGTTGCTCACACCAACACAATATGCTATATTTATGCCACAATGGAAAAAAGGGCTGGAAAATTTAATTGCAATGTATGCAGGGCATGCAAACCAAGCCCTGGCTGCCTTAACTATTGACCACCTTGTGGGGGAGGGGGCGCATACCAAGCCTAATGGCCAAGGCACCTTACTGAGAGAAGCCCTACAGGATATTAGGGCAGCTCACCTGGCATTCCTAAAGGTTCCTGATGCCAAAACTACGCAACAGTCCTTCATGAATATCAAACAAGGTCCGCAAGAGCCTTACTTGCAGTTTGTGGACAAATTGACACAAACATTGGAGAGACAAATCAATAGCGAGCAAGCCAGGGAGATTATACTCCTCAAACTGGCCGTCGAGAACACCAACCTGGACTGTAAGCAGCTTTTAAAATCTTTACCCCCTGAACCTGAACCCACTTTACTCCAAATGATACAAGCGTGCCACCACTTGGGGACATTAAAACACACCACAGCAGTCACATATCAAGCCGTGGGGCAAGGCATAGCGAACGCTTTTGCCACCGTGAAACTAACCCCTGGGAAACAGGTGGCTTGTTTTGACTGCGAGAGATATGGGCAAATCTGGAGAAACTGCCAAAAACGCAAAAACCTAAAGCTCCGGGTGTATGCCCTTGCTGCTGGAAAGGCCCTCACTTTGCTAATATATGTCGCTCCAAGTTCCACCACAATGGCCAGCCTTTGCAGGGAAACTTCTCTCGCAGCACGGGACGGCGATGCACGAGGATGCAAATTCCGCAGCCGACGCAGCAGCTGGGAGCAACCATGAACTTCCAATCGGCCCTGCCCTCGCCCGCCGAGCAATTGTCGCTGACTTACAACCAGCCACCCCAGGCAGCGCAGGAATGGACCTGGCAACCTCCGACACAGTAACATTGCTTGATTCATCTGTCCATTTGCTTCCCACAGGAGTTTTCGGACCGCCAGGACAGAATATGCATGCTTTGATTATAGGCAGATCTTCCACCTGGATAACAGGGTTGTTTGTTCTCCCTGGAGCTATAGACTCTGATTCCCTTGGGGAAATAAAGATCATGGCTTGGACCCCCCATCCGCCCTGTGTAGTCCCGGCCGGGAGCAATATAGCTCAACTTATAGCCTTTCCTGCAGCACCCCTGCCTGCACCCCTGATAGATGAATAAAGGGAGGGGGGGTTCAGTTCCACAGGGGTGCCACAGATTTTATGGACACAAAATATTACCTCTGAGCGTCCAACATGCCAATGCAATGGGACTCTGAAAGGCAGAGACACTCCTACCAGGACTCATTGATACAGGAGCCGGTGTGACTGTTATCTGAAGCAGCCAATAGCCCAATGAGCGGCAATTAACGACTCGGGGACTCTCCGGCGTGGATGGAAGGAGCGAAAGCCTGGAAAACCAACACTTGGTGCCAAACTTACATCAATCCTACAAGCAGTCTTTAAAAGCTGCTGCAGGGGGTGCAGCCCCACCTGCCTGGCACCAGCCAGTGTTGAGATTTACCTTCTAACTTGTGATCTGTGATTTTTAACAGGGTTGTTACTAGAACAATTCTAGTGTTGGTATAGAGGTGGTGTCTTTTTACCTATTAATAACGTAGCAAAACTGCATGGTTCACTGAGAGTAATTAGATAAGTCATAAATTCAAGATTCTTTAGCTCACATTCAAGACAAATCTTGAACTTTATCTGTAGTAATTTTTTGAGATTTAATTCCACTGTCGGCTTTTTTAGGTGCTTGCTTTTTACTCCATAGTTCTAACAAGGTAATTTTTTTGTAAAGATTTCAGTACAGTTGTTTACTTGCATGTTGTTTACTTTGATGTTTAACCGTTATATGACAAATTTTCAGTAACATTTTTGTAATAATAGAGTTTAAATAAGTTAATTCTTGTTAAGATTGAGTTTTGTTTAGTCTCAGCAATGTTAACTTTAAGTTCTTTTAGAGATACTTTATTAAGGTTAAGTTTTAGTGAAGTTGATTTTAAGTTTTGTTGAAGTATACCTGTTTGAGTTATAAGACATAATTCCTTTGCTATAACAAGTGAAGGACATAAAGTCTGAATGAATTTTTGTCAAAATTTACTCCTTTAAATTACAAGATAAGATATTTTGCTCTAGAAATAAGAACAGTTTTTGCTATTTTATTTTTCATAAGTAATACTGAAGAATGAGAAATAATTCCATATTAGGACTGTAATTAGTTATGAGTTATTTATTGCCTTCTTTTACTTTTTTGCTTTAATGTCATATATGTCTAGGGAAATAGAACCTCAATTTCTTAAGACCATTTTTACTGATATATTAGGTAACCCTGATTATGGTGTTGATTTTGTGATGTGAATTTGCTGTCTTTTTATAACCAACATTCCTTTTTTCATTTGCTATTTGTCTATGGTACCATTAACTAACTATTTAACTAACGATAAATGAGAAAACCAGCTACTTTTCAAACCTTCACTTATTGTTCTAGAACTATTTATAAGACATCTATTATTTTTCTAACTACTAAGAGGTTTCTAAAATATATTAAAAAGACTCTTCCGGTTAAAAGCCGTGACCCTAGCCAAGTCCTAGCTTTAACTAGTAGAGAAAATTTTCTGCACGAAAATTATATTCAAGTCATTTTGGCTTACCAAATTTAGACCTAGAACAGCTAAACCTCCGTTTAAGATGAACTTAGAAATTTTACCCGAGAATGATTTTTCAAGCCCTCACTTTAAAAAAATAAACCTTGCCGATTACTACAGACTCTAAGTAATGGTACAATATTCAAGAAATTGATCATGTATTGTTTTAAAACACCATTCTATTTCTCATGTGCTATAATTGTATCTATTATCTGATTAATTTTTACTTAGTAAAAGTTTATTGTTATGTTACATACTGTTTTGCTTTGATGTTACCTTCTTATGTTCATCATGAGAAACACACATGTTATTAAAAAGCAAAAAAAACCAGGGGGGAATATAGCTCCTCCAGAACTTTAC
Source organism: Molothrus ater (assembly GCF_012460135.2). Classification (NCBI taxonomy): domain Eukaryota; kingdom Metazoa; phylum Chordata; class Aves; order Passeriformes; family Icteridae; genus Molothrus; species Molothrus ater. The sequence goes on along the minus strand of NW_023416850.1, from coordinate 36,897 downwards.
ACTATTTTTTTTTTTTGAAAGCAGATCAAATCACATCAAATTGGATCCCTTAACCTCATGAACCACCATTGGTGGAACCCCAAGGATTAGAATTCCTGGGTTCTGTGAAATTGGATTTTTGTGTTCATTTTAAATACATGGGAAGGAATCAGTCTAAAAATGCTTCTCCCTATCACCCTATCTATAAGAATTAAACTTTCAGTACAATTACACTTCTGGCAGACTTTCTAAATCCAGTAATGCAGCTGCCAGCAGGAATGTTTTTAGTTTATAAAGATCAAGCCTGAGATTTTAGTGGCTGGAGTTTTTAACTAAAAGATTCTTTTTAGGATGGGTATGTATGTGGTAATTTTGATAATAATTATATTAATCATGATACCTTGCTTGCTTCAATGTGTGCAGAGATTAATTAATAAGACCATTAAAGGAGTGGTTTTGGTTGACACAGAAGGGGGAGATATTGGGGTGCACAAGACAGAGAGTACTTTGGACCTTATTAGGATAAGAGAATTGATAGATAAAATGCCTTGGCAAAAGCAAACGGAACTTTGAAAATTAGATCTAGATAGCAAGAAGATTTAATTAGACAGGTTTACCAGAAAAAGAAAATCCTATTAAATAATGCAAGCAAGAGATGCTGTTATATGCATAAGTTCGTGTGACTTCAACCTAATCATTGTAGTACACAGTACTAGTCTCCCTAAAATAGTATATAAATGCTTGTATCCCACAAGAAAATCGGATTCTGATCACCGAGTCAGTCTTCCTGTCTCTCTCCATCGATGACAAGCAGCCATCTCAAAAGGCAAACAAATGAGGCTCTCCTGCACTTAAGCTGTGCCACGCAGCTACACAGCCCTGGGCAGACATCGCGGAGCACAGGGACAACAGAAGGCACAGTGAGAGGGACAAAGCCACTCAAGCACACAGACTTTCCATCATTGCTGAGCCCCAGACAACCTCAAGTGCGGCATCACCCACCAGTCCTGTACTGTTGACAAAGAGCAGGTACAGCGGGTGCTGGCCAGGGTCCTGCCAGGCACTTTCTCTCTGCTCTCCTGCACTGCCAGCAGACGTGCCTGCCTTCTTCGGTGCACTCTCAGAGCCTCATACCTATTAGCCACGGCCACCTGGGAGGCGGGAGCAGTCACAGGGGAGACGTGCCGGCTACACCGAGCAGGAACCAAAAGCATCCATGGGCACAGCTGAAAGCCTGGATCTGCACAGGATGTTCTGGCTGTGTCATGATCCGCTCACGCGAGCAGGGAGCTGTGATGGTTCGTTTTCCTGATCTCAGAGTGCAAAACACAACACAGTGGGGATTTCAGTATTAATCCAAACAAATGCACCTTTATTGAATGAGCACAGCAAATGCCATAGAGGGATTAAGGGAGAGGAAAAAGACAAAAGAGGAGAGAGAGAGAGAGAGTGAGAGGATATAGCTAGCAAACGTAGAAAGACAAAGTCCTTGTAATCCAGCTGATGGAGTTCACCAAGTCATGTTGGGAAGCTCTCAAAGGTTCTGGTTAACTCAAGATTCTGTTATAGTCCATTGCTGAGGGGGGGAAAACAGATCTTGAAGAAAGTCTATTGAAACCGCTGAGGGGGACAAAGATCCAATAAAGAATAGATGTAACAGGTACTCCATGTTCTCAGCAGTAGGCGAGGACCAATGTCTTCTTGGTCCAACGGCCACACTTGCAGGCAAATATCTTGCTGTGGTCAGGTCGGCTCCCCCACACAGCTCCCCCGTGTTGGGGCTTTCAGTCTCAGTCCTTGGGAGGGGGGAGCTTCTCATGTCTCAGTCCTTGAGAGAGAGGCTTCTTCCATCTCAGTCTGTCTGTCACGGTGGTTGAAAAGCAGATGAGGGGTCTTCTTTGGACCACCAAAGGTTACCCCAGAAAAGTCCAACCGGGCCAAGAGGTGGGAAAATTCCTGGGCTATTGTCGCCAAGCAGGTGCAAGCACATGGGGCGCCTCGCCCCCTGGCAGGCCCTGCTGGAAGCAGTCACTGTAGACACAGCTGTGAACAATTGCTTGGCAGGCCAGAACTCTGCTCAGGGGCCTCAGGATTTCTGGCCTTTATCCAGCACCGCAGACCAGGATTCCAATCAGGCTCCTCAGGGTCCCAAAGTCGGTCCTTGAGACAGTCATGAGGCAAATGAGGGGAACTTCAGACTGTCTCTCACAGGCTGCCCTGCTCTTCACTGGCTTTTGGCTGGAAATGCATTTGCATATTCTTCCTCATCCCAAAGTCCTCGGCTGGGCAAAAACTGGCCAATGGGCAGCATTCCAAAGGCAGGGTAGGTTGGAGCTGATAAAGGAACGGAGACTGTTCCCAATTCCAAACCACACCAGAATGCCCTTAGGAAGGACTTTCCATCTTTAAGAAAGAATGGCCAATTCAGAAGTGAATGTAGAGCCTTATTCCCTGGCTGACAAGGAAGGGAATCTTCCAACAGGCTTGAGGGTGTGTAGGACTATTATTGTGAGTCCAGCTCCAAGCTGCCATTGCAGAAAGTAATCCTGAAGTGGTCCTGATCATCTCTTCCGCTTCCTCCATTGCTTCGCTGCACGTTTCCTTCGTTTTCATTTGAAAAGCTCTTAGAGTGGGTGTTGTGGTTTGTTTCTAGAATGTTCTCTCTCCCCCATGTTATGGTGTTAATGGTTCTGCCTTTTTCCACAGTTACTTGTCAATCTCCCAACCCCTCCCCGGTTGCCCCAGTTACCGATGCATCATTTTAATTCCCCACCCCCGGCTGCCTGCCAGTCACCTGGCACTCCTGCCTCTATCTCTAGAACCTTCTAGCCAGGGCGTCAGGTGATTGGTTCAGGGGCCGGGGCCCCTCCCTCAGTTTGTCCCTTTATGTCTGTCACCTATGTATCACCCTTCCCCAGACTCTGATTTCTTCATGTGTTGTTACCACCCCTACCTCCCACTCCCTTTAAAACCCAGTGTTTCCCCACCCTCGAGGCTCTCTTATTCCTGGATCCCTTGGGTGCACTTGGTCCCTCCGGGGGCTCAAAAAACCCAAATTTGCCACTAACTAGAGAGTTGCCTCTTCCTCCTGTGGAGTGGAAGTCCTGCACGGCAACATCCCTTTGGCTGAAGGCGGGCTGGCCAGCTAGCCTGCACGTTTCACCATCCCATTCCCAATCTCCCAGGGGTTGGGAGATTGACAAGTAACTGTGGAAGGGAGGGGAACAAAGGCAGAACCATTAACACCATAACATGGGGGAAGCAGAACATTCTAGAAACAAACCACAACACGTGGGGATTTAGATGGCGGGGCCCATGCAGCCTGCAAAGGGAATAACAGAAGTACAAACAGTCATAGAGACAACACCAGCATTAAACCAGCCCCACAGCCAAGCAATTTCTCTGAAGTATTTTGTCTCCAATGACTGGTTACCAGTCAGGAGTCTAAAGGGAATCTAGGAAGCCAAGTGTTCTCATCAGTTTGGCTGGACTAGCACACACACCTTCACTGAGTCATTGGCTAGGTTGCAGCCTTCTGCTGCTTGCAAAACAATCCCAGCTTTTGTCTTTACTGCACAGGGAAGCTCAGGCAAAGCCCACCCACTCCCACCTTTTGCCTCAATGGCAAAAGCAACGCCCCGAGTGCTCCCTGCCAGCTTCCAAGCACCACAATGGCTTCTGTAGGGAGTCCAAATGTCTGTCCAGCACCAAGTGAGGAGGAACATGTGCTACAGTTCATGCTGAGGCACCCACACAGTACACTGCTCGATCAGACAAAGGATGCACAGGACGTACTCAGCAGCTTCAGGCACCTCCTCAGCAGCCTGACTGGCAGCCCACTCCCACAGCTCTAGCCTGGCTCTGCAGGGGGCTTCCTGTGGGACCTCCCACCTTCTGAGACAAAGCTCTGGCTTTCCCATTCTCTGGCCCTGCAACGCCATTGCTGCCTTCCTCAAACCTGCGCTCTGGTAGCCTCTCACCTGACCGGTCCTTGCCCTCTTGGCACCAGCACTGTTTACCAAGGGACAATGCCACCCAGACAGACAGTGTCCAGAGAAACAGTGCCCATAAGGAGCGCAGAGCAGTCCAAAACAACACACAAGCTCTCTTTTCACAGCCTTTGCCTTTTGACTGGCTCTGCTTCGCACCTCTTCTTGTTCAGCTTGCATGGTGGCAACTTCTTGCTTCATCTCAAGCAGCCTTTTCTCCTGCTCCTTCTCTACCTCTGCCAGGAGGTTTGCCCCTTGTGCCAGCAGCTGCTGTGCCGCCAAACGCTGCCCTTCCAGCTCCTGGTGAGGGGAGAAAGACACTTCCACATGAAGTCCCAGCCATCTCCCCCAAGAATCAGTGGAAGCTTCATGCCTCACACCACCCCCCAACTGAAAAGTGCATATCAGTAGTGACTTTGTGCCCTCCAGCAATGCTGTTCTAATCCAAAAGTTAGAGGGAGTGTCAGCAGCTGGGAGAAAAGGAGATGCCACCATGCTTTCCTGCTCTGATGGCTGCCTGTTTCCTGGCCCCTCTCTCCTCAGGATTTCTACCTGCTCTCAGAGGCTCTGTTCTCCAAGTGCTGAAGTTGTCCTTGTCATCTCCTTTGCTTCCTGCATTTCCTTGCTGCAGGAATGACAGCAATCAGCCTGTCAGAAGAGGCTTAAGAGAGGCTCCGCTGATTGGAGAAATGGATGCTGCCCAAAGGGAAAAAGAAACAAAACAAACCAAATTAAAAGAGACAAAGGAAAAAGGAGCCATTCTTTTCCAAACTGAGTTCCTAACAGGGTCAGGCTGGATTCCTCTAGTGCCCAGAAATACACAGACATCGGACTGAGGGCACCAGCAGCACATCTGCTTTCATGTCCAGGATGCTGCTATTGCAGGAAACATGGCCCAGAACTGCACTAGTCCATTCCTCAAGGTGTCGTCACTCTCTGGGATTTTGGTCCTGATATCACTGTGGGATTGCTGCTTGCTGTCCAAAGGTTTTTTCTTTTTAGGAAAGTCAACAGACCTACTGAAGATCCTATTTGCTATAGACATGGCCTATTTGAGTGACCAAGAGAGATCTGGGGCATAAGGCATTCCTCAAGAGACTCCCAAGAGCTCTGAAAATTATTGATCCCACATGTTGTTCTCAGAACCGCTGGACATGCAGGTTTTCAGCAGCAAGCCAGGAGCAAGGACACAAGCAGCAGGGCACAGATGTGCTCAGCTCTGGCTTGCAGGAAGAGCAGTGTCTGCCTCGGCATGCACCCCCTATCCTGTGCCGGCTGGCATCTTCCTTCACAGCAGGCACAGCCAAGGAAGTGGCCCGGTCAGCAGCTCCCTGTCTGCCACAAGACCTGGCAGCAAAGCCACAGCGATTCTCATCTCCTTGACCGGGCCAGGCAGCACATGGGGCTGGCACAAATCCTGCACAGCTGTCCCCGATTGCCTGGCAGAAACCTCTAAGAGTGCGACAGGAGGGACAAGCTGGGTGCCCTCAGATGCTCCCAGTGAGCTCCCCCACAGCCCCCGCCTTCCCACAGACCAATCTAAAACCGCTTGGCAGGGATTTCATTGTGTTCCTCAAACCCCGTCCCTGGCATTGCAATACTTCGGTTCCTTTGCTACCAGGTAAACCTGAATACACCAGCCGAGAGCAAAAGAGGGCCACAGAAATTACCAGAAGGTGGGAATTCTCCTCTAAGGGACAGCAGTGAGAGTTGTGCTTGTTTAGCCTTGTTTAGCTTGTTTAGAAGAGGAAGCCCCATGGAGACCTTTCCATAGCTGTAGGGCCTTCCAAGAAAGATGGGGACATCTCTTTTAGCAGGGCCAATTGCAAGAGGACAAGGGGCAACGGTTTGAAGCTAAAAGACACTCAATTCACATTGGCTCTAAGGAAGAAGCTGTTTATGAGGAGAATGCTGGAACACTGGCCCAGCCTGCCAAGAGAGCTGGGAGAAGCCCCAAGCCTGGCAACATTCAAGGTTGGATGGCACTCTGAGCAATCTGATCTACTTGAAGATGTCCTTGCCAGGGGCCGTGGCTTTGGAGTAGATGACATTCACAGATCCCTTCTAACCTCAAGCAGTCTTGGATCCTACTTGGTTTCCATTTGAAAAGCATGCAGAGCAGAGATTACTATGTGGGGGCCCATCTGATTGCCTGGAGTTTGGCCGAGGAGCAAACCCTGACAGAGAACAGCTGTTTGGCCTGCAGCCCCTTTGCCTTGTACCTGCAGAAGTTCCTTGGCAGAGCCTCGCCTGTCCACATCCATCTGCAGGCAGCAGCCCAGAAATTCACACAAGCCACGGGGTAGCCTGAGCTGGTGCAGATTTGGTACCCCTTGCTTGCCTATCAGGTAGTTAGCCTGAAGTGAAAGGAAACAGGAGACTCTACGTGATTCTTCCATAGCCTTCAGTGCTCACCTAGACCCCATCTTTTAAGCTGCAGTCTACAGTGGCAATTTCTTGCCTTAGCAGACGGTTAGACATGAGCCTTCTCTCCCAAAGGAAGAAAGGTGCCAGTGCAGCCCCAGCTATTCCAAGCTGCACCAGGTCTAGCCTTGACAGCTGATGTGAGTCCCAGGGACGGTTTTAGAAGTGGGCCTTGCTGGAAGCACTTCAAGCTGTGGGAATGGGATTTTGTCTAATAGACAGGGACCAGAAGGACACAGCTAACTGAGCGTATTTGCACCTTACCCTGTCACTGGTTTCCCGAAGATAAGGAGCCTCTCCTTTGGCCATTTCAATTCCCACGATGCCAAGGGACCAGGTGTCCACTTTGGGGCCGTAGGGCTCTCCTCTCACCACCTCGGGTGCCATCCAGCAGGTGGTGCCGACCATTGACCTCCGTTTACTCTGCTCAGGGCTGAGCAGAGCACAGAGGCCAAAATCAGCTGAGGAGAAAAACAAACACTGCTTCAAGTAGGAGACCAAGGAAAAGGGTTCTTCACTCTAAGTCCCAGAATGCAGTGCTGAATCGTGCTGGAAAAGCAGCTGGGCTCTCTTTCCTCAGGGCTGCAGCCAAGGACATGGGCAATTGTCCACTTAACAACCCTCCCACCATGGCTTTTCCTCATTCCCCTGACGTTTACATTGCAACTCTCTCCTTTTGGAAGGAACACACACAGAAACCAGAGTTACTCTTGGCACCTTGTTGCCCTCTAGACCACCCGGCACCCTCCAGCTGCGCCCTGGGCTTGCAGAGTGCTCCCTGCACTCTCACCAGCGCCACTGCTGGGCACCCGGCAGCCACTCCCAAGCAGCCCCACACCGCCTCCCCGGAGCGCTGCGCCTGACCAGGAATACCCACCCAACTTGACGGAGCCATCCCGGCCCAGAAGGATGTTGTCACTTTTGATGTCTCTGTGGATCACCTGGTTGGCATGAAGGAAAGCCAAGCCTTGCAGGCACTGCGAGAGAAAAAAGAAACAGGAAGCCAAAAGTCAGCCTGATCTGATTGCATCAGATGCAAATGGAGGCTGCTCCTGAAGGTTCACAGATCTCAAAGGAGCAGCGAGTGCAGGAAAGAGGAAGAGCTTGCTGCTGCAAGACTCGGAGAGCAGGATCTTTCCAAAGGAGGCGTATTAGCTATTGACGGGGAAATGTCAGTCGTTGCTGGAGACTGTCCCCTGCAAAGGCAGTCAGAATGACCGCTGCTGCAGCGGATGCTCTCTCCCTGTCTGGAGGACAAACAAGGGTTTGCCAAAAGAGAAAAAGTCCCTGCCCTGGGTACCAAGGGGATCACCGACAGGTGGGAGCCTGCAGGACAAGGGTTATACGTCTGCCTCGACAGAACCTGGAAGCAGCTCATTGGTCAGTTTTCAGCGGCAAGCACCATGCTGGGTGCTATGCCATCCTTTGAAGCGGAGACCTGTGACAGGTGAGTCTCTCTTTGGCTTTGCCGCTGGTTGAAAACTCGCACACCAGCACCTTTGCACTTACGGGCAAAGAAGGCAATGCAGAAAGGTTTGGGGCAAAGGCTTGGAGAGGAAAAGGGCAGAACAGAAAATAAAAATGAAAAAGAGACAGGGAGTTCAACAACGGTAACTCAGAGTAAAGAACAGACTACAGTAAGGGCAGGGACACTGGCAGGCAGTTCAGTGCAGATGCCCCTTCTTCTCTGAAGCATGAGAGCAACACAGAAAGAATGCTCTGAACATGGAATCGCTCACTTAGCATCTCTTTCGAACTACGAGCCCGTCCAAGCCATCCCAAGCACAAGCAGGACCCCTTACCTCCCGACACACTGTTGCCATGTGTCCTACAGCCATCCTTCTTAGGCTGACTACATCAGCTAAGGAGCCTCCATCCATATATTCCAACACCAGCAGGACAGCCTCATTGACAAGGTAGCTGCAAGATGAAAGCAACAGCGTGGAGCTGAATGTGCACAGCTAAATTGCCGTATGGAAGAAAAGACTGCAGCTGAGTTTTGTTTCCAGGTCACTGGGAAATGAAGATGGAATCAAATGAAGACACACTCCACCCAGGCTATCCAGTGCCCCGTCATCTGTGCTGCCTCAATGAGGAAGGCACACCCGTGGAAAACGAGATGGCTTAGGTGGCAAGAAGGGGAAAAAGGCAGTTTGGTGAGGGCAAAGATCAATCTGGAAGCAGACGCATCCCAGCAGCTGCTTCATCATCTTCATACACAAACTGCACCATTAACTCCAGCAGCAAGGAGACACAGTTTTCACAGCTTTCACTCAGGGCATGTGGGTGTCCAGCACTGCCAACACCCTTTGGGAAACTTTGCAGAAAGGAAAGTACAAACAGGAAAAACAATTTCAAACCTGGCAAATTATGTGCCTCCTAGCCTAGTCTTTTGGCATGCAAGGCAATGAAAAATAGTGGGAATGGTGCAAGGGAAATCATCTCTGGGATGCTTTCTCAGCACTTCTCCTCCAACCCTTGGAAAAAAACACGCCCCAAACCAGCAAAACGTGCAGCCAGTGAACATACAGGCTGCTGGCTTAGTAAGAGAGCCAGGTTTCTGAGATCAATCTTCAAGCTGTTTATGCCACGAACCACTGATGGGGACAAAATGCAATCTCCTGCCATGCCTCATACAGGAGTGGATTGATGTTAATTGAAAGATCCATTTTCTGTCAGAACTACTTACCTTTCAAAGTAGGTGACAATGTTGGGGTTCCTAAGTTCCCGCATGACCAGGATTTCCTTTACCACTTCCTCACAACCCTGGTGCTGGAGATTAAGTTGCTTTACGGCCACCTACGATGACGTTGAAAGCAGTGAGGGACAGACATCACCAGAGCCTCTTTCTCTGTGAACTCACGGGCCTGGGTGCCTTGTCACCTCGGTCAAAAGGGACTCTAAACCATCAACCACAAAGTGCTAACAGCACTCTCTGCACCCACAGACTTCTCAAATAGACTTTGTTTAGCACTACTATTATCGCTTACACATGTTTAGAAGCCAAAAATAATTTTGCTCCTGTGAAGACAAATTGAAATCACTGGCAATACGTTAGCATTTCTAGGGGCTTTGACCAGCCTTTCAGAGACGGCTGCCATTTCCATTGTGTGCCAGAGTGAACACACACATATGTGACAGGGAAAACGCTGTCCAAAAAAGAACTCCAAAGCGACTCAAAGTAAAGTTACAATCCTAGCACATCCTAACTTCTTCAGTTTGGGTCTCGCAACTCCGAAGAACAATCTTGCACATGGCTTAGACTTGTAATTATTTAGTGGGTTTATAAATTAATAACCCTTTCTGTGGTACACTGTGGATGCGCCCCAGGTTATAAGCACCTAAGGGCTTAGGCCTTTTGGACGCCTCCTAGACCTCCCCTCCCTCCAAGTGCAGTTCCTGAGCCCAGCACTGCAGGTGGATAAGGAACTTCGTTATCTAATTCCTTACTATTAAGGAAGATGGAATGTATGTGCTGAGAGCCAAAAAGCTGAATTCAGGACTCTGAACTTTTAGCCCCAAAGAGCAGCAGGACTCTCCAAGACACTGCCATGTCTGTGCGGTAGGTAGAGAGACAGCATCTCTCTAGTGGAATGTCACCCACACAGGATCAACACAAGGTTGTACTATTTAAGGCTCTTCAACAACTCCTTCATATTGATCTCTGTGTGTGTGCGTGTATGTGAACTAGGTTCCCTAGGACTGAAAGGCAAAACTGCGCTCCACACAAGATCTCTCCTTCTTTAGGTCTTGCATGATATTTTCCAACTAAACCACATGATGGAAAACAAAATATCTGTCTGAACCTTAAGAGGAATTGGGCCGGAATGAATGCTCTTGCCATCAGCTAATCTATGCAGATTCATCCAGTAAGTCCAAGCTAGGATGTCCTTCTCTGAAGGACACCACTGCCATCCTTGCATTCATTCAGGTGGGTAGGAAGGACAAAGTCTGTCCAAAATGCATTTTGCAGCCTGCCTCTAGACAGGCTGCTTCTGCGGGACAGCCTTTGCAGCAAAGATAGGCGGCCCAAAGCTCTGGCCACAGATCACATCCCAAGGGAAAGCAGTCAAGAGCTGCAAAATCCGCGTGGGCACTTACCGCTTGTCCTGTGGCAGCGTTGAAGGCCTTATAAACACTTCCAAAACCCCTAGAAACAGAGCAGAGGCAAAAAAACAGAGAAGTTGTTCAGTGCTCAGAAGCAAAAGGCAGCCCAGGCAGAAGCTCTCTGCTGCCTGCAGTGCCTCTAAAACACTGGGCTTTGTCTGCTCTTCAGCCAATGGCCCAGCGGCCCAGCAGCCCTCTGCCATGCAGAGTGTCCCAGAGAAAAGCTGGGTCCAACAGGAAAAAAATGGGCCGCTACAAATCTCAAACGTACACACTAGATTATGCATGCAGGGCTGTTCTTTGCCTTTTCCTTCTCGTGTCTGTGCCTGTGGCACGCCTGCCCAGCCAATGAAACACACAGTCCTGCCAGGCCTTCTCGCTCCTCTCTTGTGATCCTACCTGCCAAACTCAGGCAACACCACATGGCCTTTCTTATTTTCCTGACCACTGAATATCCAGCAAAATACGACTAAGAAATGCTACTGAGAGCTGTTATCTGACAGCTATCAGGTGGGAAACGGCTCTCTCAGGTTTTTCTTCTTTCATGAGTGTGGCCATATTACTTGGAATCATACAAAACCACGTCTCATGGGAAAACAGGCAATCTGGTGGCACATCTTGGAGGGACAGGAGGGCTTCCAGGTCCTGCTCCTTGAGGCAGCCAAGACACTGTCAGCATCCAAAGATTCATAATCTTTGAGGAAGCCTTGTACTGCCTCAGCACTGAGACAGGGACAATCTAAAGCCAGGGTCTGAAGATGCTTGCAGCTTGCCTGACTTTCCATGGGATATTGCACCACCAAACTTCCTGGCCCATGGCTCTGTAGAAGTAAGCCTGGCTGCACTCACCCACTGCCAATACGTCTCCATCCCGTGTACTTCTTTTCCGGACCTCCCACACTCACAACATGCCCTGAAAGAAACAAATTGCAAGAAGCAAACTTCAAAACAGAGATCCTGACTTCCAGGACAGCTGAAACCCAGCTCCACTCTCTGGGGCTCTGAGCAATTTCTGGTCGCTTGGCTAACAGTAACATCAACAAGAACAACAACAACAACAGCAGCCCCAGCAAGACAGGCAGCTCTGGCCTGCACAGAGTCTGATTCTCCCACACTCCTTTGGAGGGTTGCCTTGAAGGGAAACTAAGCCCATGGAAAAACCATCAGAACAGACAGAGACCAGAAAAGAATGGACACCAAGGCAAGTGGTGGTCATCTATGGGATGACAAATGGGAAGGAGGGCTGAAAACTCTGGACCCTTCATTTTCTTGGCAAGAAACACTCTCTTGTGAGATTCAACAAAAGGTTTCATACTTCCAAGGATTAAATGCACCCTAACACCTGGGATGAATTTTTATCAACATCCTCTTGTTTTTGGATCAGAAAGAATATTGCAAAGTGAATTCCAGGAGAGGAGGGGATTTTCTCTACTTCTCAGCAGTTTGTCTAAAGAATGCCTTGACATTTTTAGAGAACAGCAGCTCATGCTGTGCTACATCCAAGAACAATGGCTGTAAGAAATAGAACCCTTTTCATTTATGAGCAGGCTAAGTTCTGAAGACCACTTTGCCCGTTCCCCATGTAGTGAAGAGCTACAAGGCCTTGTCTTCAGCCTGGGCTGAAGCAGTCACTAGCAGCAGAAGCAGTCACTAGCAGCAGCTGTCACTAGCACTGCACTCGGCCCCTTGGACACCACCCACGGCTCCCATCTTCCCACAGGGCACAGCCCAGACGGGCCACAAGGAGAGCGCCGCTCCTCAGGCGCTGCCGTGACACAGACACCTGCACAAATGAGATGCTGATCCTCTCACGAGTCCAGGTGAAGGCAGCTGAAACCTCACAGCTAAGGAAGGCTGCAGCCTCTGCAGTCACACCACTGTCAGTGGCAGGGCAGGTATGACAAAAAGCTGGGCAAAGCCCACGAATGGCCACTGACAGCCACTGTGAAGAAGCCAGAGCCCCAGCCAGCTGTGTTACAAGCTGTTGACTGTGGAATCCTCTGATTGCTTGTCCCTCAGGGAAATCCCCAGAGCCCTCCCATGAAGGGAGGAATACTTACAATAGAGTTCCACCCTACCTGGGCAGACAGAAAAGTCTTCCTCATGGACTCTTGCATAACACCGATACATCCCACTTCCTTTCCCCATAGGTCCCAACTTTCCCTGGTTTCTCCTTCCCCTGTTTCCTCATTGGTTGTGATACCCCTGGTGGACGGCCCCTTCTTCCTGAGAGCCCATTCCCTTTGCCCTCCCCCTTGCTACCGCCCTCGTACCCGCCCCTACTTAAACCTTGTGCAGAGGACATGGCTTATCTTTTGTCTTCTGGTTCCCCTCGGGCGTGCTCAAATAAACCTCGCTGAAACTGACCTTATAAAAGGCCTCTCTGCCTCTGTGCACTGAGCTTGCTGTGGTGAGTGTGGTGTGTGTGGACTTGACTGCCTGCCTGAATGTTTACCCAAGTGGCTTTTCTCCAGGAGATGCTTATTGGGAAATAGGTAGCAGCAACCAGCATCTAAACCCCCCCCCCCCCCCCCCCCCGCTGCTACAGCTGACCAACTCAAGCCAGAACATGGTTGTCTTTGAATTCAGACCCCTGGAGGAGTCGATCCAACCCCTCTTTTGTCCCAGCAGCTGATGGCAGACACTGAGTAAACTGGGCTCTGTTCTGTACCTGACCGGTTATTCTCTGACAGCACTGCACTGGCAGCTCTTACTAGTTGTAAGAAGCAACTCAGTTGTAGTGCAGAGTCACTAAGCCTTGGTGTGCTTTCCTAGAGTGCAGGACTCTGTGCAGGGATTGGAACACTGAGCCAATGCTCAGTGTTCCAAGAATATTTACCAGCTGGGCATTAGCAGTGACAAAGTGCCTGCTACTGGAGGAACATGCAGCAGAGGAGCTGCAGGCTTCCTCCTGAGAATTGCTTGCAGGGCAGTTTTATCTGACCATGCCACATAGATGTGTCTCTTTGATGCATCTTCCTAAGGACACAACTAAAATACCAAGTAGGGATTGTAAGAAAAGCATCCTGGTTTTCTTCTTTAGGGGCACTTTGAAAACAGTTCTTCCTCTCTGATACCTTGAGATTGTTCTAAGAATGTAACTTTTTAACTTGTAGGGGGTACTGAAAAGACATCTTCCACTCTTATTTGTGCTGTCACCTGATGTTCTCTTCAAGGAGGTCAGGCTAACCAAAATGTAGAATTCTTATCAAACCAAACCACAGAAGGAATAACAGAAGGACCAACAGTCATATAAACAACACCAGCATTAAACCAGCTGCACAGCCAAGCAATTTCTCTGAAGTATTTTGTCTCCAATGACTGGTTACCAGTCAGGAGTCTAAAGGGAATCTAGGAAGCCAAGTGTTCTCATCAGTTTGGCTGGACTAGCACACACACCTTCACTGAGTCATTGGCTAGGCTGCAGCCTACTGCTGCTTGGGACACAATCCCAGCTTTTGTCTTTACTGCACAGGGAAGCTCAGGCAAAGCCCACCCACTCCCACCTTTTGCCTCAAAGGCAAAAGGAACGCCCCGAGTGCTCCCTGGCTGCCCCCAAGCACAACACTGGCTTCTGTAGGGAGTGCAAATGTCTGTCTGACACCAGAGTGAGGAGGAACGTGCTACAGCTCATGCTGAGGCACACACACTATAATACACTGCTGGATTGCACAAGAAATCGCCAGGACGTACTCAGCAGCTTCAGGAAGTGCTTCTCTCTCTTCTGGCTCAAGCGGGGCGAACTGCTCATGCTCTGGTTTTCAGGCTGCGGACAGGAGGCTTCTTCAGAGGATGCTGCTGCTGCGGCAGCTTTGACGGCAGATCCTGCGTCCCTCTGGGACAAGAAATTTGTTTGTGTCAGAAGGGCGCCTGGCAGCGATGGCCCAGACACAGCATTTCAAAGGCAAGCCCTTAGGAACAACACTGGTGTTAGGCTGCAAGCTGAGCTGTCAACTCTTCCTCCTCAAGTCAAACCCAAAGAGCAGTCAGAGACTACAGCTTGTCACAGCCAGCCATAGGAGAGACTGTGACAGGGAAAGAACAACTGTACATTTCACCCCGTTCTGCGGACTGCATTCACCATGGACAGGGACAACTTGTTCAGAATCTGTGTGGGTCACCATGCTCACCTGAACAAACCCCTCAAAAAACAAAGCAAGCTCTAAGAGACCAGCAGAAATACATGCACAGGATTGCTGGCCCACCGGCCAAGGCACCAGCCCTGCTGCCCAGGGCAGCAACTGAGATTCAGTGGCCCAGTAAGTGTCCTTCTGACCAGCTGCCATGGAGACCACAGAGCATGGCGCTCAGAGACATTTCCCCATCCACCTGCTGCTCTGCAGGGGAAAGGCAACAAGGGCAGAGACCACTTGTTGCATGAGTGCACTGCCTCCTGCTCTTTCACTCACCTGCTTTTGGTCAGCCAGCCTGTACTGCAGCAGGACCTTGTGCATCCTTTGCATTTCTTCTTGGTGCCTCTTCTCCATTGCCTTCATCTTCCTCTGAGCTTCCTGCAGTTCTGCCTGCAGCTTGTCCTTGATATTCCATCAGGAGAAATCTTACTGGCACCTGCCATCATGCTCAGGTTTCCTCTTTTCCAGTCTCAAAAGCACTTCTATTCAGGCACTTGCTTCTGCTTCTCTACCCAGCTCTAACCCTTCCATCCTAGCTCTTCTTCCTGGTGCTCAGTGCTGGAACCTGCCAGGCTCTGTGCTCCCAGTGCCTGCAGTAGTCCTTGCCTCCCCTTGCCTGAGATGTCCAGTTCATGCCCCATCACTGCCCTTCCCTCTGCTAGCTGGCTAGTCAGGCTCACCTGCCCATTCTCCCACTCCTCCTTCAGCACCTGCCTCAGCTGCTCCCTTTGGTCTAGCTCTCTCTGCAGCCAGTACACCCTGTCTAGGACAGCAGCCTTCTGACGCTGCTCTTCCTGCAGGACCTGCACACAAATGAAGACAGCTTTAAACTTCCCACCCACCGCTTGTGTGGCAAGCAAGACTAATGTGCTCACGCTTTCCAAAAGCATTTTGTTCTCATTCTCATTTTCATGAAGGGTCAGCTAAGAGACAATCCCATCCAGACAGACAGTGTCCAGAGAAGCAGCGCCCATAGGGAGAGCAGAGGAGTCCAAAACAGCGCACAAACTCTCTTTCCACAATCTGTGCCTCTTGACTGGCTCTGCTTGGTATCTTTTCTTGTTCAGCTTGCATGATGGCAATTTCCTGCTTCATTTCTCCTGCTCTCTCTGTACCTCAGCCAGGAAGTTTGCCCGTTCCTTCAGCTGCTCCAGTGCCTCCAAATGCTGTTGTTCCAGTTGTCTCTCCTGATGAGGGGGAGAGACAGTTCCAGATGAAGTCCCTGCAATGATCTCCAAAGAAAAAAAATGGAAGCTTCAACCCTCCAACAACCCCCCCCCTCCCCACTTGAAAAGTGCACATTAGAAGTGACTTTGTGCCCTCCAGCAATGCTGTTCTAACCCAAAAGTTAGAGGGAGTGTCAGCAGGTGGAAGGAAGGAGATGCCACCTTTCTTCCCTGCTCTGTTGGCTTCCTGTTGTCTGGCCCTTCTCTCCTCAGGATTTCTGCCTCTTCTCAGAGGCTCTGTTCTCAAAGTCCCTCTGCCCTTTGATCAAGGAAGAGCTGCAGATGGACTGCAGGAAGAGGATGAGGCCAGCACCTCGATGACCCAGTCACTAGGCAGGCCACCAGCTGAAACACCAGCAACATGGGGCCTGTTGCATCTGCTTCAGGCTCAAAGGGAAGACAACTGTCCATCCACCATGGAAGGACAGAAAGCAAGGAACCCAGTTGCTGGCACTGCAGTTGGCAGCAAGCTCAGCAGCCGTCTCCTGCATGGCACGAGGCTGTGGGGAAGATCCTGCCCCTTCGCTGCCATGCTTTGGGTGGTGGGTCCACCAGCCTCCAGGTTATGCCCATCCTGAACCTGTGGCTGCCTATACTATCCCAGCATTATCCTCTGGGTCTTCACAGACCTTGGACTATGAGCCCTTGAAGCCCCCTGCTGCCTGGCTCAGCAAGGTATAGCCCACAGCAGATGCTTGCGGCCATGTCACATACTCAGGCTGCTCTTCTGCTAAGCCAGCCCTCCAAAGTTGCCTGAAATCTTCAGGTGTGTATTGTTTCTTACCAGTTTTTGCAGGAGCTTTTTTTCTTCCACTTGCTGAGCAGATTGCCAGAGTCTTAGAGCCTTCCCGCACTGCTCCTCTGCCCAGCAGAGCTGTTGAGCCATGCGTTCACTTTGCTGCTGGCTGAGAGATCTTAGAGCCAGCAGCTCACGACGAAGGCCCCTCACATCCTCTGCAAACATGACACATGGCAAGAGTCAGAGACTCCACAAGCAGAGGAATGTGCTGAAGTGAAGCCCTTTCAGTTTCAGGCAAGGAGGGACCTGCCCTCAGCTCCTTCACTCCTCAGGAGCCTTGCGGACTGAGCTGGCTTGGGAGCAACTGCACTAGGCCCGGCCATCAGCAGAAACAAAGCGCACGAGGCTCTCACCGAGCATGGCCTCCTGGGCCTGCGTGGCTGTGCGCACTTGGGCTTGCACACGGCTCCTGGCCATCTCCAGCTCCGATATGTGCTGCTGAGCCTCCAGCAGGCTGCTTTGCAGGCTCTCCTTCTCTGACCTACAAGGTGTGAAGATGAAGAGCAATTGTTCCTGGCACACAGGGATAGTTTCTCCAGTAACCTGTGCCTTAAGATCCCTACACCTTAGTATGGAAAATGCCTTGCATGGAAACTCAGAGACAGCAGGACTATTTTACCACTTCACATAGTAAAGCAGGCCCCTCCAGGTGACTGGGCAGCCTTCCCTCATGACCTAGCCCAGCTGAGCTTGATCTCAGCAGCCAAAGCTCAAATTGCTGTTGCCTGACACGTGGCTGTGCCCACCATGTATCTGCAAAGGAGCAAAAGCCCAGCCTCTGCTCACAGCCCTGAGCTCATCAGCACTTCCAAGTCACTCTGCAGGGGGACAGAACAGTGCTCTCCTGGCTGACTCGTCAATGTTTCATGCCATTCATTGTGTACGGATCGGTACTTTGTTTGCCAGGCACTCTCTGAGTCAAAGGGACTAAGGGAATTCACCAAACGATATAGTGAAGCCTCCGGCTTTCAGCAGCATGAGTAGGGAAGCAGAACTAGGTTTTTATCTGAACAAGAACTATCTCAGGGTAGGGACCGTTTCCTGCCATTTAAATGACTGGAATTTGATGAACAAGACCACTCGCTACCTTTATTTTTGGCTAACTAAGCCAGCAGTGCCCAAATATCTTGGCACTCTTTAAAAAGGAAGAAGCAGCAGCCAAAGGGACCTTGACAGGTTACACAGGTGGGCGGACAAGTGGGCAAGAATCAGCGCTCATCAAGAATGCCCAGACAATGTCAAGAAGTCACAAGGCCTTTCCCTTCTGCTGCTGCTGCTGCTGTTTGTAAGCCGATCTTGCTCCGGCACTATACTTCACAAGAGTGAGCTCTGAAGGCTCTCAAGATTTTCAGCATGACCCTCCAGCTTCACCTGAAGCGTCAGCACCCTCCTCACAACAATCACATGGAAGAGCCTTGAATTTCAAAAATCCCATGTCAAACTGCTTGTCGTGGAAAAATCGACTATCAGCTGCACCCAAGGAGAAAGCAAAACCGGAGGGAAACTTCCGTTTTCTGCAAACATCTGCTCGGTTTCCCTGCTATTCAATTCATTGCCAAGTTGGCTTGCTTTGCACTCGTGCAAAGTGTAGGAATGTGCAAGGGGTCCCAAGCAGGTGCCCAAAAAGAGCTTTGAGTGCTTGAGCTGGCAGAAAAAAAAAACATTCGG
The DNA here is from genome assembly GCF_012460135.2 of Molothrus ater. Classification (NCBI taxonomy): domain Eukaryota; kingdom Metazoa; phylum Chordata; class Aves; order Passeriformes; family Icteridae; genus Molothrus; species Molothrus ater. Next base: position 18,572 of record NW_023416850.1, on the reverse strand, counting down.
ATGACAGTATCCTTTTCTCTTTGCTTGTGTCTCCTTTATACTCTGTGTGAGAACCATCGGGAGAGCACACAGCAGGCTGTAAATCCTGACATCATGCCCAGCACCTTTGTAATTACAGACCTTCAATAATGTCCCACCCAGGGTCTCCTCCCTGCCCTTACCTGGCCTCTGCCAGCTGCTCTGAAAGGCCTCGTAGGTCCCGCTCTGTGGCTGCCAGTCGGGCTTCCAGGGCAGCATTCTCTTGCGCCAGCACCGCCTTCTCTCTGCACACCTGGGACAGTGTGTGCCCTTGGCGAGAGAACTCCTGGAGCAGCTTCTCCAGACCCCTGCGGGCTGGCCGCTGTGGGCGGCAAACCTGGAAGTGGGGGGGCACCATTTTTCAAGAGGAACAACAACAACAACAACAGCACAGTCTCTGTCTCAGCTTGCTGCCAGAAGCAGCATTCGGGGGGGTCTTGCCAGGACAAATCCCTCTCCCACAAGTGCTGCCTAGGAACAAGGGGAGCGTACCTTTGGCACTACCAGAGGAACGGCTTCCTTCAGCAGATCCCTTTGAGGCTGCCATTCCTCCTCTGTCTGTGCCACCACTTCAGACACCGTCTCTAGTGAGGAGTGGCACTGTCTCTCAAATGCAGCCAACTCCTTCCATCTACGACAAGCAAACAGACAAACAAGCCTTTAATTGCAACACGGTCTCCTTGCAAGACCAGGACTACATACCATGTCCCACGTAAGGCAGTCTCAGGGGCTTCCAACAGCCCTCTACTTCCACCTCAAGAGAATGCTGCAATTCCCTTCCTAGACCAGCATCTCTGTCGTTCGTGCTGGTCAAAGAGTCACCACTGAGGAAGTCAAACTAGCTTCCAGAAGCCACAGAACATTTCCAGAAAGCTCAGGTACTCTCAGTATAACAGCTTCCTGCCTGCTGATTACAGAGCTTCCTGCCTGCTCCTTTCTCATTACAGTGGATACCAGACTTGCAAAAGCTTTTCTTTGGCTTGGGAAGTCCAGATGAATACTCCCACCATTCCTATTGCTCTCACTAGTGAAATAAGGAAAGAGCCTGCAAGCTATAACTTGGGGAGGAGGAGGGTATGATTTCCCAATCCAATTATCAAAGGATGGTTTAGGCTGGCAGAGACCCTAGGAAGCATCTAGCCCAGTCTTCAGTTCCAAGCACTTGGGGTTAGCATCTGGACAGGCTGCTAAAGGCTCTGTCCATCTGGGACTTTTGAATTTCCAGGGGTGGAATCTGCACAAGCTCTCTGAGGCGCTTGTTCTGCTGCATGACTGCCTTTGCAGTTCAATGCTTTGCTGTCCTTAAGGCCAGCCTGAACCTCCCTTGCTTTTTACTCTGGTCTAGTTCAGAATGCTTTTTGTCAAGGTTTAAGAAGTGAGTCCCAGCAGGCAGCTCTGCTCTAGCTGGGTCAGCAGCCAGACCTGCCCTGGGCTGCCTTCCCCTGTCTGTGCTGAGCAAGTCAAAGGATGAGAAAGCCAAATTTGTTCTTTGACACTTGGCTTCCTAAAGCCCAGCAATGCCCACCCTTGCTGAGAGAAAGCGAAAAAGCTTAACACACACCTGAATTCCTGGATGCCGCGCACCGCATCCGTGCTCTCCTGCCGCTCCGCCTTTCCTGCCTGGGCCGAGGAGTCCTGACTGGCAAGAACCTCTCCTAGCGGGGCCTGCAAGGAATGGGCAGGGAAAAAGCACAAACAAGCAATAAGGAGCAGGCAAGTTGGCTCCTGAGAGCTGGCAGAAGCAGCAAGCAGTGACACAGCTCACCTGAAGGCAAAAGCTCATGTGTGGGGCTGCTCATGTGGTATTTCTGTGGTGTTTATGTCCCAAGTAACCCTTGAGTTGCTCTGGAAGTGTCTGAGTAGAAGCAGGGAACATTCCCCTGCTCTGCTCTGCTCAAGTGGCTTCCCCTCAGGATTTCAGGCCTTAGAGAGCAGCCAATAGGAACTGCATTCCAGCCCTTCACAGACAGACCTTGTCTCTGCCACGCAGAGCTGCTCAGGAGTCTTCTCAACAAACGTGGGTCACGTCCAAGTTAAGGGTGCAGTCGAAGCAGTGCCTGTAGCTACCTAGCTAGGGCGTGGAGAGGGGTAGGTCCCTGCAGGCAACAGTGGCTCCTCCACACCCCACAAGGCTGTGAACTGTGCCTTGGGACCTCTCTCTCTGCTGACAGCAGGGAGCCTGCACAGACTCTGGGCACAAAGGGGCTGCCTTTCACAGCAGTGGCCCTAAAGGACATCATGCTACCGCATATCTGACACCAAGGGAAGTTCACAGTCCCTGTGAGAATGCCAGGACAATGATGCCTGCATGTGAAAGTTCAGATGCCATTTCGCGTGGGTGGTCCGTGGCTGGGCTGAAGAGCTAGGTCATGGCAGGACTCCAGCCCACAGCATCCTCAGCCACAAAGGGCAAGTGCTGCCTGCTCAGAAACTTGCAGCCCTGCACTGCACCAAAGCTTTGCACTGAACCAACCAAAGCTGCCACTGATTGCTGCAGTATGCTCAGGCCCTGGACTGACAACACCTTTGTTGTCCTTTGCCTCCCCTTTAGCCTCTGGAGGAAGAGAGCGAGCCAGAGCAGGTTCTGCTGCTGCGGTGCTGCTCTGCAGACAGGCAGCAGCATGAGGGACAGGGAGGAACCTGTCATTTGGAACCTGACTTCTCCTGAGCTCTATCCCCAGATGTCCTGAAGAGAAGTCATGAATTTGGATAAAAGTGGGATGCTCACTCATTAAAACTCAATTCAAGTGGGCTAATGAGACGAATGTTTAGACAGGATTGCACATGCTTCTGAAGGAGCTACTTTAGCTAGGCTATAATTAGCATGCAGCCTCCTGTCTGCAAAGCTTGACTTTCATTAGTTCAAAGCTCTTCAGTGGAAAAGGAGGAAACTGATGGAATCCTTCTGGTCATGTTCATGCAGACTTTGATGTGGACTTTCCTTCGGCCTGCCAGGCCAAGCCCACAGCTTTCTCCAAATCCTCAGACAGCAGGAATTTCAAGGGTGCCCTTCCCACTCACCGAACCCTGGACTTCACTCCTTCCACGCCTGATGCAACCTGCCGGGGGCAAGGGAAAATGAACCAGGCACTCTTAGAAAACTGTTTGTGCTGAGGAATCCCACAGAACAAGTCCACCCAAGCAGAGAGCATTTTCCTTTCACAACATCCCTCCCGGAGCAACACTTCTTTAGCACAGCAAGCAGGACTGCAAACCAGTACCCTAGGCTGTGTCTACCTTTTGCTCGGCTTTGCCACTAAGGAACTAGGAACTTGGTTGTGAAGATGCAAATTGTTCCTTAGCAGTCAGTGCCTGCATGGGAGCTCATTGTCCAGCCTACAGCTAAAGCAGCTTTTTTCTCCTCTCTTTCCTGGACTTGCTTTTTCTTTTTGTACATTGCATGCAGGAAGTCCCACGTGGTTGCTGTAAACAATTGCCCACAAAAGCTTCCAGCAAACCCCTCTTAGCACTTGCAGCGCTGTTGGGACACAGCACAGGCCCAGCTCCGGGCTTCAGGAGCACACACAAACTGCTCGGCACTTTGCCCTTCAGCGCAAAGCCAGTGGCTCTTGTAGCACACAGAGGGGCCCAGTTAGACAGGCACATCCTTTAAGGAGGGAATGCAGAAAAAAGATGCTCTTCCTCAGTTCTGCAGAGAAGCGCACAGTTTTTAGAAGGATGCCTGCAAAGCTCTCCCAGTCTGCATTTTGGAAGTTCCTACACCCTGCTGGGCCAGAGACACCCCTTTTCAGCTGAAGCTGTTGACAGGAACTTTACCAAGCCTATGGCATCTTGATGCCCTTGTTTTTCCAACACGCTGCCCCAAGGAAAAAATCTTCTATTTACCAGTCAAACGACGAAAAGCTTTCCGAGAAGCCGCCAATGAAAAGGCACTGCTGAATGCTCTACGGACTCGCTCCATCGCTTGAGCAGTGCTGCTCGAGTCCGTAGGCCGGGAAACAAAAATGGAAACAAAACCCTACTTGCACAGGTTTTGAGACCGTGCAAGGGAAAAAGGGAAAAACAGGACACTTGCACGAGTCCACGGACTGTGCAAGAAAATACAGAAGCAGAAGAACACCCGCTGTAAGCTGAGAACAGCTCAGTCGAGGTGATCCTCCTGCACCGAGCGTGCCAAGAGCTGCTCTGGACGCTGAGGCCTTGCAGGCAGCAGAACAACCTCCTGCTGACAAGGCTGTGACGTGGCAGCCCTCTGCTGACATCACAATAGCAGCTGCTGTGGGTTGGTCGGTGAATCCATGCATAGCAACCAAACCTTCTCTACAGCTAACGCAAAAGAATAGCCCAGAAAGTTCTCCTCTGCCCCAAAGCAGCACAAAACCCCCTTGCAGTCCGTAACCCACAGCTGAAAGGATCCAAGAGTAACACAAAACAGGCACCAAGCCCATACACCTTGTGTACCAAGCTGGACTCAGAGAAAGAGCCAGGATGTGAGGAAACCAAAGGCCACGTGCCCTTCTGCCCAGCAGCACTTCTGACTAAAACCAAGAAGAATTGCTTAAATTCTGTGGATGAAATTGTGCTTTGCTCGTATCCCGGAGAGTTCCCTCCATTGGAATGCCTGTCATTCCTGCCCGTTTGCTGCATGGCTAACATCAACCAGCAAATTGTAGGGCTTGCTGAAGGAAGAATGACACCTGAGTGGGGAGAAAAAGCCAAGTAACCAACCTGCTGCACACGCAGCACACTGCTGCTGCACAATGACGGCACCTCAAAGAAGCCTTTGGGGCCTGTGCCTCACTTCTGGCAGCTTCCCTGCAGTAGGCATCTGGCAGTCACAGGGATATGACTCTAATGGACACACAGGAAGAAGGAAAAGAACGTAAAATCCCAATGTAGGACAATGTAGAAGCTGATGGGAGGAGGAAACCAGTGTGACAAAATGGGCAAGTCCCACTTAAAAGGGAGTTATGAGGCAGAGACCAAATGGGTGGTCCAGCTGGTGGGCACACCTGAGGAAAACAGAGCCACCACAAGCTTTCCAAAGTTCGGAAGCTTCCTTCCCCCTCCTCTCCTCTGCCTTTGAAACCAGTTTTTGTCTCCCTCCTAAAAATAATTGCTTCATCATTAGCAGCAAGTGCCTGGAAAACCACTTGTGATTTTCTTTCTTAGTTAAAAACTAAAAAGAATGGAGAAAGATCTGGGCTTTTGCTCTTTGCCTGCTTTTGCAGCCATGGTAGCATTTTGGATGGGCTCTACACAAGTCCAGGTGTTTCCCAGCCCCAGGACCACCACTGGCATGAGCCCAGCAAGTGTAGCGGAGAGAGCAGCTGGTCAGGCACCACATGTGACGTGTGGGAGGCTGCATATTGTCCTGATGCAGATTCCCTCTGTGTGTCAGACTGAAAGTCAGGACAATTCTCAAGAAATGTCTGATTAGATGAGGAACCCCTTTGGATCCACAGACACCACATTTGCGCCTCACTGGTGTCATAATCCCCAATCTTTAAAATGTTGCTGGGTCACCTCAATTTCCTCCAGGCTAGACATCAGGGAATAGTTTCAAACATGCACTGCTTACAAATCAGTCCCCAGTGCCTGCATACCGTTTTCTGCCCACCATTCACAAAACGCCCCTATTTCCTCTAAGGAAAGCAACAGAAAGCTCTAGCAGCCTGCCCCCCACCCCAAGAGTTTCCAACCAATTTTTTCCTCTACTTTCTACATCCTATGTCTTAGCAAAAGTGCTTTCTGCCAGCACAGTGGAGACAGACTGTGCTGTTTCATTTTAGTTAAATGGTATGCTGTTTCACCCCTTGAAAATGTTCCGTTTATTCCAAGCCTGTGACCCTCCCCTGAAGTATCATGTATCTGTAATCCCACTGACCCGAGTTTTATTCCTCACCTACTTTGAATCTCGCTGTTAAGATGTGCAAGGGAGACCAGACTGTCTCTTGGCCCATTTCTCCCTTTCTCACCCTCCCTCTCTTCTCCCTCAGAAACCATGCTGCTCCTGGGGTGGCACCCCCAATAAACCCTCCTATAATTATCATACTCAGAAGCCTTGTGGAGTCTCCTTGCCTGCCTGCCTGCTACCAGCCAACATAAAGCTAAGGGGGCCCCCGAGGACTCCGCAGGGATCCTCAAAACAAACCGCAAGAGCCAAGCTGCTTGCTGAAACCCTGAACTTCAGTGCTCTTGAGAACAACACTTGGAAATCCCACTGGAATCAGCATTTCTTACAGGGATTGGCATTTGCTGAGGAATGGCTTACACTGCTCATCCTCTTGGCAGCTCACCTGGGCCTTGTGATAGAAAGAAGGAAGCTAAGTGAGTCTGTGGAGTTTCCTGGCAGGAACAAAGCCTTGGGAGAGCAAGCAGCATTCTCAGGCTGCTCTCAGGGGAAAATCCCAACAAGCTGAAGACACCTGGCTAAAGGGGTGAATAGCATTGTGAGCTATGCTGGCCTGCAATAGCAAGGTCCTGGACATGAAGGTAAGGGGCACAGTGTCCTCGTGTCCTGTTTCTGCATCTTTCTGGGAAGCAGAGGAATCCTGCCTCCGCCTGTGAGGAATTCAGCCTGGGAACTAATAGTTCCCTTCTGGTTTGGCTTTTGCCTTTTTTTCTTTTGGACAGCATTGCTTTGTAACATCAGCTGAGCCTGCTCCCAGGGTGCCTGAGTGGACCCTGTCAGCAAAGGAAGTGCAGGAAGCCTGGAGAGGAGGCACCTGTGCTTGAGGAGGCTTTGTGGCCTGCTAGCTCAGCACAGGACTGGGAATGAAAACAGCTAAATCCTGCACTCCATGGGAAGGTTCCCTTGCCGGTCAGCGTGCGCTGAAGCGAAGCTTTGCCCTGGCGCTGTGCCTTGCGGACGGACAGTCCCGTCGGTGGCTGCGCAGCTGCCCGAGGCTCTCCTCCCTCACAGAGGGGCCCCGGCCCGCCCCGGGCGCCCCCTGGCGGCTGCCCCGCCCCGCCCGCCCCGCGCAGGGGCGCTCCCTTTTCATGGCGCCGCCCAGCGGCAGCCGCCCCTCACTGCAGGCAAGGAGGAGGGACCGGCCCCTGCTGCTCCTCCTGTCACGTGTCTCCTTTCTTTTCCAAGAGACAGGAAGGCTCCAAAGGAAGCGTTTTCCAGCTGTGTCCCTCTGCTTTACTTGCTGGGGGCCGACAGTCTCCCTGAAGGTGGCCCTAGTGCATCCATAAGTTCTGGTGCAGGAAAAGGCCCCTTCCTTCTCCCACCAGCTGTCATTACTGCCTCAAAAGCACCGCCCAGCTCTGGAAGGAGAAACAGCCCAAGGCACAGTGGTGCCATCCCTGCTCAGCCGGGGCTTTCTGGCACAGCAGCAGCAGCAGCAGCAGCAGCAGCAGCAGCAGCAGCAGCAGCAGCAGCAGCAGGGCTTGCCTTGGCTTCACCTGGGAAGCCAGAAGCCTCTGTAAATCAGCACGTTCCCAGGCTGCATCAGCTCCTGCTGCTGGGTGAATCCTACTAGCTCTGATAATTTCCAAAAGGTTATAAAGGCAGCAGTGTAGACATACATGCAGAGCAACCAGCATCCAATAAATGTGTGAGAAGTTTCCCCACAGAAAGGAAAAGAAAAATGTGTCCTGGGAGCAAGATCTCAAGAAGAAATGATTGAGATTTGCAGTTATACACAGATTTGTTGCGGCATGTCTGCAACTAGCCTCTGTGAGTGAGCTGCACTCCCAGAGCCCAGAGCACGCTTGCTTAAACTGCTGAGGAATGAGGCAAGAGACGGGTCTTTGTGTTGAACTCCAGACATTGTTTATTGCACTGAAGAGGGTCTAGGGACAGAGACAAAATGGGGCCGAGGACACAGGGTTTTATATGGGAGGAATAAGGCGTGGAGCAACACAGTAAGCCAGGACCAATAGGTGACAAGTGAGGGGAGAACATTCTAGGGTGTGTACATAGAAGGAAAAAATGGCAGTTGAACTGGGTGATACCAACAAAACCTGCTGCATCAGCATGAGCCTGCAAATGCCCATGGACGAGACTATTGCCTTCTGAGAAGTATCTCTCTTTGACCTTGGTCATCTTTGCCCTGAGGTTAAAGTTCCAATGGTAGGCCCCTAGGCTTCCACACAGATTTAAGGTGCAACCATGATACTGTAAAAAAGGGAAGAAAATTCACCTTTCTGAAGAGGCAAGCTCCTCATTGTATCATGTGCACAGCCAGCCTTTATCAAAATCAAAGGGTAAAAAGAGGGTTACTCCAAGAGGTATGACTTCAATCTAGTTCTCTGCAAATTTCTTATATGTGTTGGGATAAATTACTGTTCCTTTCCTGTGGCCTTGCAAGTGGAGGAGAATAATAGTAATAGTAATAGTAATGATGATTTTATATATATATATATATAAATATATATATTTATATATATAAAATCATCATTATTAATACTATTATATATATATATAGTATGCACATTAAATTATGCATTAAAAATGGAAGTACTTAGATAATCAGGCAGTATTTGCAATTCGTAGACTATTGATTCCATAGCATGTTTGAAGAAACGATCTTAATTCTGTTGTAATAACTTTTAACTGACGTGGAATGAAGATTGAGTATTGTACTGATGAACTCTGTGAACTTACTTAGGTTGCACCAGTGGAAGAACAATTTTGTTTAAAATGTGATGTAAATTACATACGACTTTGAAACACAAAGATGTTTTGTCCTTGTCATTTTAGAACAAAATTGTTCTTGCTCAAAATTCTGTTTATTAGGCAATGTAATGGTGTCCATTTGGATACATAAAAATTTAAAAGTCAGCTCCATTGCAACAACATATTCATTCAAATACTGGTTTAGGGAATGTTGCTGCCTTAGTGCAGCATAAATGACCACATTAGTTAAAAGTCAACCAATCAACAAATTCAGCTTTAAGTTATCATACAACTGCTGTTGTACAATTCTTTCAGGATCTTTTGCTGGTCACCGTGACTTTGAGAAATGTTAAAAGTCTCTTTCCTCAGCTTGAGTGCTTGAAGAATGAGTCGGAGCTTTTCAGTTCTTGGTCTCAAGGTTGTTTATTGCGTCTTATCTATAAAAAATTTTCTCTTACTCTGCTGAGCTCTGTCCAGCAGGACAGTTCTAGGCACACTGCCTGCCCCCAGAGTGGTGTTATGTCTTTATACTAAAAACTACATATATCATGTTTACAATCACTTTCTAATACTTATCACCTATGTTGACAGTGAGCTTCTACTCTAAACCAATCTAAAAGTGCCAACATCACAGCAGAAGATGGAGGCCAAGAAGAAGAAGGAGAAAGGCTGGACACACCCAGATCCCTCCATCTTGCCTCCTGAACTCCCATTCTAGAAACCCCAAAATCTACTTTTCCACTCTGTGATAACTTCACTATTACTTTACCTAAAGTGTTGTGGCTTGCTGATCTTCATATAGGGTTGTTAATTTGCTCCATGGGTCATAATCAAAACTACAGGTGTTTTGGGCTCCGTGCCAGGGCTTCTGAGCCTCCTGGCAAGGGTCTTGGCCATTCTGGACAGCTAGAGAGATGTCCTATGTTCCCACACAATTCTAGCAGGATTTTCTTTTTCTCCTATTCTGCTACTTTTTGTGACATTTGCTTTAGGACTCTGCTCTAGCAGGATGTTGATGACAGCTTCTAGTATTCTCTGCCTGGCATGCCTTCACAAAGATAAAGCTATGTGCTGGCATAACTGGAGTGAAGCGGGGAAAGAAGAACTGTGCTAGATGGATTTGTTGTTGATCTGTGCATTGCGTGTATTACCACCTAGCAGAATACACGGTTTAAGACATTGCATGATGCCTCTCTTTCCCCATGTTGATTTCATTTTACACCCTACTCCATTTACTTCATGCTTTTCCTTCCTAGTTCACTCCATATTCTACTTTTTCCCCAGTGCACCCGACACCATTTTCGACTCCTTCTTTTTCTCTTCACAACAGATCCAGACTAAGACCGTGGCACAGTGTGTGGAGTACTACTACTCCTGGAAAAAGGAGCATAAACTTGCCAGCACTCTGGCTCAGGTGAGGGGCAAGAAAATCGAGACGTGCCAGGAAGGTCGAGAAACTGGCAGAAGGGGAGAAAAGCTGCTGGCGAGCCATGCCAGACGCCCCTTTGCCAGGATCACATCGTCCCATGCGCTGGGAAAGGCACAGCAGATGCTGCCCGGGGCTTCCTTGTGCTGCTGCCCTGAAGTATGCAATTCTGGAGCCTAACTTTGACCCAAGGAAGCAGCAGCGCCACCAAAATGGGCTTTGACTCTCTACAGATGGGCTTCTCAAGGGCTGGCACCCTCGCTGACTCCAATCAGACCCTTAATTCCCCACTGCTTGCTGACATCAGCAATCCAGGCTGCCTTTGTGGATATGCTGCAGATTTTCAGGGAGTTTTTCTAGCATCGCAGCATACTCCCCAAGAAGGAGCTGCCGGTGCCGTGGCTCCCCTAAAACTTTCCTTACCGGCAAAGAGCAATTTGCTTCACATCATGTGAGAGAGAGAGAGAGAGAGAGAGACAGGGAGGGAGATTATTTTGGGTACTAGAAAATGGCTAACCATGTGTCTACCCTAATTGGACTGAATTTAAATGCCATTGCCTAGACATTTGTGGAGGAAAAGCAGAGAGAAATAGATGTTAGGCAGAAAGGTAGAAATAAGAAATGTAGAGCTCTAAATAGGCAGGTATTTATCCCACCCCTTTGGCCTGTAGAAAAGAGGAGTATTTTCCTCCAAGCTCTGGGTTGGCAGCCCGCCGCAGCCCATTGGCAAAGGCAGCCGTTTTCTCAGCTCTTGAGGGTCTGGAAGGATTTGCTTAGGCCGATAGATTTTTGTGCTGGATGCTCTGCTTTCCAGCTTTGTGAGAGGAAGGAAGCATTGATAAGGACTCTTTGATTTCCAGAGTGTGGGCAAAGCAAAGAGGAGGAAAAGCCCTCCCAGAAAGGAGAACGGGGAGACAGGGAAGAGAAGCCGCAAGAGGGCTCGCAGCGCCGAGTGTCCCTGCTGCCAAGCGCGCCAGCCGCCCCGCTCGGCGGGAGGCCCCTTTCCCTGCGGGCAGTGCAAACGGTGCGTAAGTTCCTCCTCTTTCTGCTCAAAGCTGCGCCTTTGGACTAAAACAGGCTGACCCTTTTCAAAGGCACCGCAGGGGAAGCTGGGGGCACTTGCAGCATCGCCCCCGGCAGCCGTGGTCAAGCTTAACACCCACCTCAAACCCAAAGAGCTTAGGTAAAACCCAGCCTTCACAATGAAACCTTGCCGTGCCCCAACAAGACACAGTTCATACAAGTAGGAATAGATCCATCAAAGCTTGGTTTGATGCTGCTGATCAAATTCAAAAGAGGATGCAGCAAAAGGAGGAAGACATTTCAAGGCATTGAAAGTAGAACGATCAGACTCATGGTGCTGATCAATTCACAAATGTGCCACTGCCCGAAAAGACAGAAATTCCTACTCAAACGGAGATCTCGGCACTTGGTTTCATGGTGTGTACTAAAGTGAGCAATGGATGGTTTGTTTCCTATCTTGCAGGGTGTTTGAAACCGTGAAGGAAAGGAACAAACACAGGAGAAGACATCGGCCTCGGAAGGCAGCAGAGCCTCTCGCCAAGAAGAAAAGACCTAAATTAGACAACCCTGCAGGTTGTCCAGGGCTAGCAAGAGTTAGGTATCAATAGGACTAGATAGGAATAGGACTGTTTTTTAAGCTTTTAGGGTAGTTTAATCTTCTACTTAGTTAGTTGACATGATAGGAATCTCCTCAATTTAGTCGTTAAGATCCATTAGTATTATTCAAGATTCAATAGTTTTATTAGATTTATCAATAAATTTCAAAGGTTGGGTGTTGTCTATGCTCTGCCTTTTGTCATTTTGCCTTTGTTGAGAGCCAATGGGTCTTTATCATTAAACCAAAGTTTGTTCCATTTTGTCTTTTTGTCTGTATGAAAACACTCCGGCAATGTTTGTTCCATTTGCCTGGTGTTGCAAAGACGGCACTTGCCCTGAGAGAAGAATCTGGGCAGGCGCCACCTCCCCCAGGCCCAGCCCCTTGCTCAGCTGGCAGGACTTACTGAGGTGTGTCTCCTTTACTGCCAGTGAAATAAGGCTGGGGCTTCAGCCTTTGATTCCTCAACATCTCAGCTGGGAGTGGAAAGGGAGGCTTTGTTTAATTCACGGAATTGGATCTAGATGAGTGGTCTGGTCTCACCATATTTTCTGGCATAAAAGCAGCGGCTTTAGTCCTTTTTGGAGCCCAGCAACATAACTTTGTTTCATTTTGGGGGACTGATGGAGCTGACCACCTTGGAGGACGTTTCTAAGCCCTCCGATTCTATCCAATTCCTATCCGCATGCGCCACAAAGGCATGGCTAGTTCAGTTTCAGTTTCTCTCGAAAGGACCAGTGTCCCGCTCTGGGCCTCCAGCAATCTCCTTAGCTAAAGCAGAGCGGGTGTGATCATTATCCTCTGACTTCTCACAGCTCGGGCACTTGCGCCAAAGAAGAATCAAAGGCACTCTTTCTTCGAGGCCAGCAAATGGCCCTGCCTAGCAAGGCTTTGGTGGCAGGGGCTGTGGAGGGTGGAGAGGGGGCGAGGGAGGGGGCAATTGCCAGGCTGCTTCTGGGAAGCCGAGGGAAGCTTGCCCTTGTCTGATGGAGGCGGTGCAGGTGGGCTTTGGATGCTACAAAGTATCTGCCTTGCAGTGGGACTTGTTCCAGCTGCCCCCTCAGTTTGCTGGCCAGTGGCTAACGTGCAGGCTGGGAAGGAAGCAAGATTGGGACTGAAGCAAGATTTGCTTTTCCTTAACGACAGGCAGGAAAGCAGCAAAGCTGCCTGGGTTTTGTCATATCTGGGATCTAGGCATTAAAACCAATGTGAAGGCCAGCAGTGTGGAAAGGGAATTCTGTTAGTGTTGCTTTCTTAGAGGAATGGCAGAGTCTTTTGGGGACAAACACCGAGCTTCTCCAAGGGAGCTGGAAGAGGGCTATAGAAATTCTGCATGAATGTTTGCTAGAGAAATGCCCGTGTGCTGTCCCTGTGTGTGTGTGTGTGTGTCCCCATCAGTTGCCCTGAAAAACATCCTGTTTCTCCAAGTTTCAAGGGAGGAGTGATGAGGTGAGAGACCAGCTCAGAGGCCCAAAGGAGGGAAAACATGCAGTGACATTATTGGGCAGCAAAAGGAGAATTGAGAAAGGGGGCAGGATGAATGGCTCCACTTTGAGAGGAAGCTCTGGAGTTGGCTCTGCGCTGGACAACTTGCAAATTCCAGCTCCTCTCAGAGCTGGAGGAGAGCCAGTGGGAGGAGCCCTTCTGGTTCTCCAGGGCAGGAGATGAGGTCTGGGCCCTTGCACAGAGGCAGGCTCCTGTGCACGTTCAGCTGGAGGCACCTTGCAGAGAAGCACCGGGAAGACCCAGGGCTGTCCCTGCACTGCTTTTGCCCGTCTCATCAGACGACTGAGGAGAAAAGGCCCCATGGGAAGCTTCTCAGAGCAAACTTGCAGCAGAAGAAGTACAAGGGCCAGAGGCGGCCCATGCCTCTTTCTGTCCCATGGCTCCCCTGGGGTTCTAGATGGAATGTTGGGCTGTGCCCATAGCAACTGTCGTTGTCTCCTGCTCCTGCGGCCCTTGCTGGAACGCTGGTGGAGCAGCGCTGGAGCAGCAGCTGCAGGATCAGCTCCTGGGCTGTCCCTGACCAGCCGCCTTCTGCACTCAGCGCCAGACCCGGCCTCTGCACCGACGTCCTGGTCTCCTCGTCTGCCTCCGGGCATCCCCAGAGCACTTGGGAACCGTCCAAGGTAAGAAAATCCCCGTTTGCCCTCAAAGCACTAGCACAGGGGCAGGAGGCTCCAGCTGCCTCTCCCACCAAGCACGACACACAGGCTGCGTGCTCACTTTCCCCAGACGAGCTTCCACGTGAAAGCAGGCTGCAGCTTCTGAAGGAATCATGTTGCCTCCAGGGGAAACACAGACCTTTCCATAGAGGACCTAGAGAGGTGTCCCAGTGCAGTTGCAGATCCTCGTCCACGGATGACCTGATTAAAAGTTCTTGGCACCCATTTCAGTCCTCAAACTATCTTGTGCTGACCCCAAAACAAATTGTTTGTGGCTGAGCACTTCAGGGCTTCAGTGTCAACAAATCCCCTTATGCCCTGACTCTGCTCACACCCGCTCCAAAGCTTCAAACACCAGAATGATGGCACTTCTCCTCTGGCATCCCTGTCCTTCAGGGCATAGAAGCATTTGACTGGGCTTCTCCTCAAACACAGGCTTTCAACTTCAAAAACCATCTGGGATCAGCAATTCTTATATACTGACGTAGTTCCATGGCTTATAGATCCATGCTATTTTAATATCTTTATAGATTCTTTTTCCAGTGCACGTAGGGCTGGTTCTACCTCATGCTCAGGGGCGGCCGTCAAATGCCATCTCCTCAAGAGCACAATCACAGTAGCACAGAATTTCCTGGCTTGGAAGGGATTCTCAAAGATCACTGAGCCCAAGTCCAGGGCCTGCCCAGGGCAGCCTCAACAATCACAGCCTGTGCCCAAGAGCAGTGTCCAAACACTTTTGGAGCTCAGTCAGGCTTGGTGCTGTGCCCCCTTCCCTGGGGAGGCTGTTGCAGTGCCCAAGCAGCCTCTGGCTGAAGAACCTTTTCCTTCTATCCAACCTAAGCCTGCACTGGCACATCTCCCCTGCCATTGTCTGGGCTCTTCTCAGTGGCCCCGGGAGTGAAGAGAGTAGTGCATGGCCTTGTGCTTGCCCTCCTGAGGAAGCTGCTGACTGCTAGAGGGTCCTGCCTAGGACATTCCATGTCAAAAAGGCGGCAAAGAGAAAGGAGCTGGGACACAGGAGCTCGGGCTTTGCAATGATGAGGATGAGAAGGAAGGATTTTTAACTGGAGCATTGCTTTGATCTCTTTCAGGTGGAAAGGAGAGGCACAATGAAAAGGAAAGCAAGAGCCCAGATTCAGCCGTGAGTTTTGGCATAGGGTTAAAGGACAGCAAACTGGAGGAATGGCGAGGAGGAGAACTGCTCTTTCAGAGTCAGGGTGGCATTGGTTCAAGCCTGTGGGTGCACAGGAAGGCTCTCTTGACCACTTGCCTTTCTCACCTCCACCTCCTTCTTCCTTTAGACACATCAATGTTGGCAGCGACTTTCAGGCTGAGCTGCCAGAGCTGCAGAGCAGAGCACCAAGTGAGGATGAAGAGCCTGCAACCCTGGTCTGGAAGCCCTGGGGGGAGGATGACTCTGACATGGAAAAACCTGACAGAGGTAGCTTTGCTTCAAGCTTTTCTTCCACCCCTGAGCTACTTGGGTCTTTAAAAGGCTCCTTTTGCGTAAAAAGGCAGCCTTTTGCAGGCTCTGCTTCTCTCCTTGTCTCGCCCATCTTCCCATGTAGAAGTGTTAGAGGCAAGGAGCAAGAGCAAGCACCTTGCTCTCCAAATTGGTCAGGGCCGTCTGCCACTGGAAGAGCGGAGATTGGCCCCCACTTCTTCTTACAGAAGCTGCTTTGGAGGGAGAGCCAGCACTGCGTGGGCCCTTGGTTCAGCTGGCCCTGGCTTTGCTCTCCTTTTCATACTCTCCAAGCTGCTGTCTTTAGCTCCCGGCCTTTCCTTCTGCCTTGCATGGCAGTCTTTGCCCTTGCTGGCCTCAAGGCTGACTTTCGGTGGGTTTTTTGTTGTGCTTGCAGTAAGAGAACTGTTGGACATGGCCAGCTCCCGTGGCATTCCCGGGGCAGCAGCTAACCTGGAGCGCGCCCTGCACTGCCTGCACCGGGCACGCGGCAGCGTTCCGGTAAGAAGCGGCTGTTTGGGCGCAGAGAAGAGGGCACAGGGAATGCAGAGGGCCCGGGCACTGGGACAGCCTTTCCTGGCTGCTCTTTGAAGAAGGGTCTTAACAGGGAGCAGAGCACTTGCTGCCTGCTGTGTCTCCTCCAGCTGCGTCAGGGCTGAGCCCAAAGGGCTCCAGCAGGGAGAATCTCCCTCCTGGAGGCGGCGGCGGCGGCGGAAGGTCCTGCTGCCTTGTAAATGGCCTGGAGAGCTGGCTTCTCTAAGACATTTGGAGGGGAAATTCCCAGAAGCCTCAGTCAGCTGAGGCCATTCTGGCTGCAGGAGCAGCAAAATCCTTAGGTTGGTGAGCAAAAGGCCACTCTCGGGGACCAGGATCAAAGGGTTGGGCAGCAAAAACCAGGGACTTGGAGCAAATGACAGTGTTTCACCCACATGGGATACAGTCGCTTGAATGTCTGGAGAGGCAAAGTAGCTGCAAGGCAGCACCTGTGATTTTTTGGCTCATTTTTAATGTGGTGGGGCGGCTAAAGCCTCTTCCCTCTTGATCTTGCAGGAGGCTCTGGAGATGCTGCTCTCAGAGGGGCCTGCAACACCTCAAGGCCACCCCATGGCTGATTATCATTACGCAGGTAAGCAAAGCAGAGCTTCTTGCGTCCCTGACAGATGCTGCCGTCCCCTTCATTGTTGTGGCAAGGGTTTCTGCTTAAAGCAATTGTGCTTAACACCAGCACAAGGTCTTGTCTCCTCTGCGGGTGGGGAAGCACCAGCATCTAGTCCTTCAGCTTTACTTCTTTTCCAATCCTTCTCCCCGGGCAATGCCTGCTCTTGTCTTCATGACCTTCTGAGGGAGCAGACACGTACACACACGTGAATGACGGCCTGCCACCATTTTCTTTCGGCAGCCAGTGGGATCTACTTGGTGTGGATCAAGGGATGCGTTTACTACCCGCTGCTTTTTCTTGCCAGGCTCTGATAGATGGACACCTGAGGAGAAGGAGTCCTTCCAAAAGGCTTTCCACACCTACGGCAAGGATTTTCATCTCATCCAGAAGCAGGTAAAGCCACGGGACATTCTTTACCCGAGCAGATCGTCAGGAGGAAAGCTTGGTTATTTCTGGGAACAAGCACTGGGCTTCAGTCTCTCTCTTCTCAAGTACCAAGTATCTTCAAGAAGTAACAAAAGGGGACATCAAAAGCCTGTGTCAAAAGGATGATCCTGCCTCTCCAGCCCTTTTCTCCAAGCTCTTTTGGAAGATGAAGCTTTCTTCTGTCAGACTTGTCGCACAGGTCTGCTGCTGCTTCCACAAGACGGTGTGCTGGCATAACTGGAGGGAAGCGGGGAAAGAAGAACTGTGCTAGATGGATTTGTTGTTGATCTGTGCATTGCGTGTATTACCACCTAGCAGAATACACGGTTTAAGACATTGCATGATGCCTCTCTTTCCCCATGTTGATTTCATTTTACACCCTACTCCATTTACTTCATGCTTTTCCTTCCTAGTTCACTCCATATTCTACTTTTTCCCCAGTGCACCCGACACCATTTTCGACTCCTTCTTTTTCTCTTCACAACAGATCCAGACTAAGACCGTGGCACAGTGTGTGGAGTACTACTACTCCTGGAAAAAGGAGCATAAACTTGCCAGCACTCTGGCTCAGGTGAGGGGCAAGAAAATCGAGACGTGCCAGGAAGGTCGAGAAACTGGCAGAAGGGGAGAAAAGCTGCTGGCGAGCCATGCCAGACGCCCCTTTGCCAGGATCACATCGTCCCATGCGCTGGGAAAGGCACAGCAGATGCTGCCCGGGGCTTCCTTGTGCTGCTGCCCTGAAGTATGCAATTCTGGAGCCTAACTTTGACCCAAGGAAGCAGCAGCGCCACCAAAATGGGCTTTGACTCTCTACAGATGGGCTTCTCAAGGGCTGGCACCCTCGCTGACTCCAATCAGACCCTTAATTCCCCACTGCTTGCTGACATCAGCAATCCAGGCTGCCTTTGTGGATATGCTGCAGATTTTCAGGGAGTTTTTCTAGCATCGCAGCATACTCCCCAAGAAGGAGCTGCCGGTGCCGTGGCTCCCCTAAAACTTTCCTTACCGGCAAAGAGCAATTTGCTTCACATCATGTGAGAGAGAGAGAGAGAGAGAGACAGGGAGGGAGATTATTTTGGGGACTAGAAAATGGCTAACCATGTGTCTACCCTAATTGGACTGAATTTAAATGCCATTGCCTAGACATTTGTGGAGGAAAAGCAGAGAGAAATAGATGTTAGGCAGAAAGGTAGAAATAAGAAATGTAGAGCTCTAAATAGGCAGGTATTTATCCCACCCCTTTGGCCTGTAGAAAAGAGGAGTATTTTCCTCCAAGCTCTGGGTTGGCAGCCCGCCGCAGCCCATTGGCAAAGGCAGCCGTTTTCTCAGCTCTTGAGGGTCTGGAAGGATTTGCTTAGGCCGATAGATTTTTGTGCTGGATGCTCTGCTTTCCAGCTTTGTGAGAGGAAGGAAGCATTGATAAGGACTCTTTGATTTCCAGAGTGTGGGCAAAGCAAAGAGGAGGAAAAGCCCTCCCAGAAAGGAGAACGGGGAGACAGGGAAGAGAAGCCGCAAGAGGGCTCGCAGCGCCGAGTGTCCCTGCTGCCAAGCGCGCCAGCCGCCCCGCTCGGCGGGAGGCCCCTTTCCCTGCGGGCAGTGCAAACGGTGCGCAAGTTCCTCCTCTTTCTGCTCAAAGCTGCGCCTTTGGACTAAAACGGGCTGACCCTTTTCAAAGGCACCGCAGGGGAAGCTGGGGCTTAACCCCACCTCA